>NW_027464148.1:0-163295 GCF_050947455.1 Rhinoderma darwinii
GGAGACTGTCTGGGAATCCGTGGTGCGGTTGACTTTTTATTATGTTGTTTAGATTTTGTTTCACAATAGATTAAATAGGACTATAGATTAAGGCTTTTAATGTCAATGGCCATTCTAAGCTGAGTGTGCCTGCTCTCGTCAGATCGCAGAAGATACACAGCTTAAGGCCTCGCTAGTACCAGTGTGGGAGACTGTCTGTGAATCCGTGGTGCGGTTGACTTCTTATTATGTCGTTTAGATTTTGTTTCACAATCGATTAAAAAGGACTATGGATTAAAGCATTTAATGTCAATGGCCATTCTAAGCTGAATGTGCCTGCTCTCGTTAGATCGCAGAAATTACATAGCTTAACGCCTCGCTAGTACCAGTGTGGGAGACTGTCTGGGAATCCGTGGTGCGGTTGACTTCTTATTATGTCGTTTAGATTTTGTTTCACAATAGATTAAATAGGACTATGGATTAAAGCATTTACCGTCAATGGCCATTCTAAGCTGAATGTGCCTGCTCTCGTCAGATCGCAGAAGTTACACAGCTTAAGGCCTCGCTAGTACCAGTGTGGGAGACTGTCTGGGAATCCGTGGTGCGGTTGAATTTTTATTATGTCGTTTAGATTTTGTTTCACAATCGATTAAAAAGGACTATGGATTAAAGCATTTAATGTCAATGGCCATTCTAAGCTGAATGCCCCTGCTCTCGTCAGATCGCAGAAGTTACACAGCCTAAGGCCTCGCTAGTACCAGTGTGGGAGACTGTCTGGGAATCCGTGGCGCGGTTGACTTTTTATCATGTCGTTTAGATTTTGTTTCACAATCGATTAAAAGGACTATGGATTAAAGCATTTAGTGTCAATGGCCATTCTAAGCTGAATGTCCCTGCTTTCGTCAGATCGCAGAAGTTACACAGCTTAAGGCCTCGCTAGTACCAGTGTGGGAGACTGTCTGGGAATCCGTGGTGCGGTTGACTTTTTATTATGTCGTTTAGATTTTGTTTCACAATAGATTAAATAGGACTATGGATTAAAGCATTTAACGGCAATGGCCATTCTAAGCTGAATGTGCCTGCTCTCGTCAGAACGCAGAAGTTACACAGCTTAAGGCCTCGCTCGTACCAGTGTGGGAGACTGTCTGGGAATCCGTGGTGCGGTTGAATTTTTATTATGTCGTTTAGATTTTGTTTCACAATCGATTAAAAAGGACTATGGATTAAAGCATTTAATGTCAATGGCCATTCTAAGCTGAATGTGCCTGCTCTCGTCAGATCGCAGAAGTTACACAACTTAAGGCCTCGCTAGTACGAGTGTGGGAGACTGTCTGGGAATCCGTGGTGCGGTTGACTTCTTATTATGTTGTTTAGATTTTGTTTCACAATAGATTAAATAGGACTATGGATTAAGGCTTTTAATGTCAATGGCCATTCTAAGCTGAATGTGCCTGCTCTCGTCAGATCGCAGAAGTTACACAGCTTAAGGCCTCGCTAGTACCAGTGTGGGAGACTGTCTGGGAATCCGTGGTGCGGTTGACTTTTTATTATGTCGTTTAGATTTTGTTTCACAATCGATTAAAAAGGACTATGGATTAAAGCATTTAATGTCAATGGCCATTCTAAGCTGAATGTCCCTGCTCTCGTCAGATCGCAGAAGTTACACAGCTTAAGGCCTCGCTAGTACCAGTCTGGGAGACTGTCTGGGAATCCGTGGTGTGGTTGACTTTTTATTATGTCGTTTAGATTTTGTTTCACAATCGATTAAAAAGGACTATGGATTAAAGCATTTAATGTCAATGGCCATTCTAAGCTGAATGTGCCTGCTCTCGTCAGATCGCAGAAGTTACACAGCTTAAGGCCTCGCTAGTACCACTGTGGGAGACTGTCTGGGAATCCGTGGTGTGGTTGACTTTTTATTATGTCGTTTAGATTTTGTTTCACAATCGATTAAAAAGGACTATGGATTAAAGCATTTAATGTCAATGGCCATTCTAAGCTGAATGTGCCTGCTCTCGTCAGATCGCAGAAGTTACACAGCTTAAGGCCTCGCTAGTACCAGTGTGGGAGACTGTCTGGGAATCCGTGGTGCGGTTGAATTTTTATTATGTCGTTTAGATTTTGTTTCACAATCGATTAAAAAGGACTATGGATTAAAGCATTTATTGTCAATGGCCATTCTAAGCTGAATGTCCCTGCTCTCGTCAGATCGCAGAAGTTACACAGCTTAAGGCATCGCTAGTACCAGTGTGGGAGACTGTCTGGGAATCCGTGGTGCGGTTGACTTTTTATTATGTTGTTTAGATTTTGTTTCACAATAGATTAAATAGGACTATGGATTAAGGCTTTTAATGTCAATGGCCATTCTAAGCTGAGTGTGCCTGCTCTCGTCAGATCGCAGAAGTTACACAGCTTAAGGCCTCGCTAGTACCAGTGTGGGAGACTGTCTGGGAATCCGTGGTGCGGTTGACTTCTTATTATGTCGTTTAGATTTTGTTTCACAATCGATTAAAAAGGACTATGGATTAAAGCATTTAACCCCTTAAGGACGCAGCCTAGTTTGGGCCTTAAGGCTCAGAGCCCATTTTTCAAATCTGACATATTTCACTTTATGTGGTAATAACGTCGGAATGCTTAAACCTATCCAAGCGATTCTGAGATTGTTTTCTCGTGACACTTTGGGCTTCATGTTCGTGGTAAAATTTGGTCGATATATTCAGTCTTTATTTGTGAAAAATTGCAAAATTTAGAGAAAATTTACAAAAAATAGCATTTTTCAGAATTTAAATGCATCTGCTTGAAAAACAGACGGTTATACCACCCAAAATAGTTACTAGTTCACATTTCCCATATGTCTACTTTAGATTGGCATCGTTTTTTGAACATTATTTTATTTTTCTTGGACGTTACAAGGTTTAGAACATAAACAGCAATTTCTCATATTCTTAAGAAAATTTCAAAAGCCTTTTTTTGAAGGTGCCAGTTCAGTTCTGAAGTGGATTTGAGGGGCCTATGTATTAGAAACCCCCATAAAACACCCCATTTTAAAAACTAGACCCCTCAAAGTATTCAAAACAGCATATAGAAAGTTTTTTAACCCTTCAGGCATTTCACAGGAATTAAAGCAAAGTGGAAATGAAATTTGCAAATTTCATTTTTTCTGCTGAATTTCAATTTTATTCAATTTTTTTTTAGTAACAGAGAAGGTTTTACCAGAGAAACACTACTAAATATGTATTGTCCAGATTCTGCAGTTTTTAGAAATGTCCCACATGTGGCCCTATTGCGCTCGTGGACTAAAACACAAGCCCTAGAAGCAAAGAAGCACCTAGTGCATTTTGAGGCCTCTTTTTTATTAGAATATATTTTAGGCAGCATGCCAGGTTTGAAGAGGCGTTGAGGTATCAAAACAATGGAAACCCACCAGAAGTGACCCCATTTTGGAAATTACACCCCTCAAGGAATTCATTTATGGTTTTTGTTATCATTTTGACCGCACAGTTTTTTCACAGCACCTATTTGAATTGGGCTGTGAAATGAAAAAAATGATATTTTTTCCAATATGATGTCATTTTTGATCAAAATTTCTTATTTTCACAAGGAACAACATACCCCATTTTGTTGCCCAATTTGTCCTTAGTGCGGCAATCCCCCATTTGTGGTGATAAACTGCCGTTTGGGCCCATGGGAGGGCTCAGAAGGAAAGGAGCGCTATGTGTTTGTTGGAGTCCAGATTTTGCTGGATTGGTTTTCGGGTGCCATGTCGCATTTGCAGAGCCCCAGAGGTATCAAAGCAATGGAAACCCACCAGAAGTGACCCCATTTTGGAAACTACACCCCTCAAGGAATTCATTTATGGTTTTTGTTATCATTTTGACCGCACAGTTTTTTCACAGCACCTATTTGAATTGGGCTGTGAAATGAAAAAAATGATATTTTTTCCAATAGGATGTCATTTTTGATCAAAATTTCTTATTTTCACAAGGAACAACATACCCCATTTTGTTGCCCAATTTGTCCTTAGTGCGGCAATACCCCATTTGTGGTGATAAACTGCCCTTTGGGCCCATGGGAGGGCTCAGAAGGAAAGGACCACCATTTGGCCTACTGGAGCTTTTCTGGTGCTAAGTCATGTGTGCAGAAGCCCCTGAGGTACCAGTACAGTTGAAACCCCCGAGAAGTGACCCCATTTTAAAAACTACACCTCTTAAGACATTCATCTAGAGGTGTAGTGAGCATTTTGACCCCACAGGTACTGTGTAAAAGATAATGCGCAGCAGATGGTGCAGTGTGAGATTTGCAATTTTATATATGTATATGCCATTTCAGTGTCCAATATAGTGTGCCCAGCATGCGCCACCGGAGATATACACCCCTTAAATTGTAATGTGGGTTCTCCTGGGTACGACAATACCCTACATGTGGCTGCTATCAGCTGCCTGGGCATACGGCAGGGCTCAGAAGGGAAAGATGAGGGGGGTAAGCTGTGCGGAGTGCATCAGGGTAAATTAAAAATCAAGGGATGTATGATACATTTTAAAACAATCTTTTATACAGAGCCCTGGTTTTTCGGGACACGTGTCACATTGGTATATTGTGTTCTTCCTTATCCCCCTCTTATAGCAGACTCTGCACCTCTTTTGACTCTTTCCCTTTCCACCGGTTTGGGGACCTTCTCCTGGAAAGTGTTGCCCTGGTACGATGCGTGTGGCCTCGCTTCCAGAAGTACTGGGTGCCCCCCCTTCCTGGTCCCTAAAGATTAGATCTTGAAATTCCAGGAAAGTTCCCCTCTGGCCTGCACATCGACGTAGCACATACGCATTGTACAAAGCCATCTGTATGATGTGCCCGGCCAGCTTCTTATACCACACCGCATGGCGCTGTAGGGCTTCAGGACTTGATTTGACAAGTCCATCCCTCCCATGTACCTATTGTAGTCCAGGATGCAGTCTGGTTTGGGGGTGGCCTTTCCTTCATATATCCTAAACCTGTAGGTATACCCTGATGCACTCTCGCAGCTTATACATCTTCACGCCATACCTTGCCCTCTTACCCGGCAGGTACTCGCGGAATTGAACCCTCCCTTTAAAATGTACCAGGGACTCATCAATAGAAAAACACTTCTCGGGGGTGTATGCTTGGGAAAACCGGGCACTGGAACGGTCTAATAGGGGTCTCCGTTTATACAAACGGTCAAAACTGGGGTCATCTCGGAGTGGGCACGGCTCATTATCAGTATAATGTAAGAAGCGAAGTATTGCCTCATTTATTTATTTTTTTAGGTTCCAGTTCATTTCTGAAGTTGCTTTGAGGGGCCCATATATTAGAAACCCCTATCAAACACCCCATTTTAGAAACTAGACCCCTCAAAGTATTCACAACAGCATTTAGAAAGTTTATGAACCCTTTAGGTGTTTCACAGAAATTTAGAGCAAAGTAGAGGTGAAATTTACTCTTTTTATACAATTTTTTTTATAACACAAAAGGATTTATCAGAGAAACGCAACTCAATACTTATTGCCCAGATTCTGCAGTTTAGAGAAATATCCCACATGTTGCCCTCGGGCGGTAATGGACTGAAGCACCGGCCTCCGAAGCAAAGGAGCACCTAGCGGATTTTGAGCCCTCTTTTTTATTAGGCACCATGTCCGGTTTGAAGAGGTCTTGTGGTGCCAAAACATTGGAAACCCCCCAAAAGTGACCCCAATTTGGAAACTAGACCCCTTGAGGAATCCATTGTAGTTTTCTTGGGGTGCATGCGGCTTTTTGATCAGTTTTTATTCCATTTTTAGGTGGCGTGGTGACTAATAAACAGCAATTCTACTATTGTTTTTGTATACTTTTTTTTTTACAGCGTTCACCGTGCGCTATAAATGATATATTAACTTTATTCTGCGGGGCGATACGATCACGGCGATACCAGATGTTTATAGTTTTTTTTTATGTCTTATGGCGTTTGCACAATAAAATACGTTTTGTAAACAATCATTCACTTTTTGTGTTACCTTATTCTAAGAGCCATAACGTTTTTATTTTTCAATCAATAAAGCCGTGCGAGGACTTATTTTTTGCGTAACGAACTGTATTTTCCATCAGTACCATTTTTAGGTACATGCGACTTTTTGATCTCTTTTTATTCCATTTTTTGGGAGGTGAAGTGACCAAACAATTGTGATTGTGGTACGGTTTATTAATATTTTTTTTTACGGCGTTCACCGTGCGGGATAAATAACAAAATAATTTTGTAGTTCAGGCCGTTACGGACGCGGCGATACCAATTATGTATATTTTATTTGTTTGTTTATATATTTTTATTAATAATAAAGGCCTGATAAGGGAAAAAGTGGGACTTTTACTTTTATTACTTTTAAAACTTTTATTTTCTTATTTTTACACATCTTTTTTTAACTTTTTTTTTACTTTATTACTTTGTCCCACTAGGGGACATGAGGGCAGGAGGCCCTGATCGCTATTCTAATACACTGCACTACATGCGTAGTGCAGTGTATTAGAACTGTCAGCTACTCACTGACAGCAAGCATAGTGGGTCCTGACGTTGTCAGGACCCACTAGGCTTCCGTCTATGGCATAGCCGGACGCCATTGTTTGGTGTCCGGTTGCCATAGTCACCATCGCCGGCCGCTATCGCGTAGCAGGCCGGCGATGGCAGCTTAACCCCTAAAAAGCCGCGATCTCTATAGAACGCGGCTTTTAAGGGGTTAATCAGCGGGGACACAGCGATCGGTCCCCGCTGTAGGAGCTGTGACAGCTGCTGAACAAGACAGCAGCGTCACAGCTCCTGTATGTGTCGGGAGGACGGCCGAAACGGCCGTTACTCCCGAGACGTACTATTACGGCATGGAGCGCGAACGATACAGCTGCCATGACGTAATAGTACGTCAAGGAGCGGGAAGGGGTTAATGTCAATGGCCATTCTAAGCTGAATGTGCCTGCTCTCGTCAGATCGCAGAAGTTACACAGCTTAAGGCCTCGCTAGTACCAGTGTGGGAGACTGTCTGGGAATCCGTGGTGCGGTTGACTTTTTATTATGTCGTTTAGATTTTGTTTCACAATAGATTAAATAGGACTATGGATTAAAGCGTTTAAAGTAAATGGCCATTCTAAGCTGAATGTGCCTGCTCTCGTCAGAACGCAGAAATTACACAGCTTAACGCCTCGCTAGTACCAGTGTGGGAGACTGTCTGGGAATCCGTGGTGCGGTTGACTTTTTATTATGTCATTTAGATTTTGTTTCACAATAGATTAAATAGGACTATGGATTAAAGCATTTAACGTCAATGGCCATTCTAAGCTGAATGTGCCTGCTCTCGTCAGATCGCAGAAGTTACACAGCTTAAGGCCTCGCTAGTACCAGTGTGGGAGACTGTCTGGGAATCCGTGGTGCGGTTGCATTTTTATTATGTCGTTTAGATTTTGTTTCACAATCGATTAAAAAGGACTATGGATTAAAGCATTTAATGTCAATGGCCATTCTAAGGTGAATGTCCCTGCTCTCGTCAGATCGCAGAAGTTACACAACTTAAGGCCTCGCTAGTACGAGTGTGGGAGACTGTCTGGGAATCCGTGGTGCGGCTGCCTTTTTATTATGTTGTTTAGATTTTGTTTCACAATAGATTAAATAGGACTATGGATTAAGGCTTATAATGTAAATGGCCATTCTAAGCTGAATGTGCCTGCTCTTGTCAGATCGCAGAAGTTACACAGCTTAAGGCCTCGCTAGTACCAGTGTGGGAGACTGTCTGGGAATCCGTGGTGCGGTTGACTTTTTATTATGTCGTTTAGATTTTGTTTCACAATCGATTAAAAAGGACTATGGATTAAAGCATTTAATGTCAATGGCCATTCTAAGCTGAATGTGCCTGCTCTCGTTAGATCGCAGAAGTTACACAGCTTAACGCCTCGCTAGTACCAGTGTGGGAGACTGTCTGGGAATCCGTGGTGCGGTTGACTTTTTATTATGTCGTTTAGATTTTGTTTCACAATAGATTAAATAGGACTATGGATTAAAGCATTTAACGTCAATGGCCATTCTAAGCTGAATGTGCCTGAGCTCGTCAAATCACAGAAGTTACACAGCTTAAGGCCTCGCTAGTACCAGTGTGGGAGACTGTCTGGGAATCCGTGGTGCGGCTGAATTTTTATTATGTCGTTTAGATTTTGTTTCACAATAGATTAAATAGGACTATGGATTAAAGCATTTAACGTCAATGGCCATTCTAAGCTGAATCTGCCTGCGCTCGTCAGATCGCAGAAGTTACACAGCTTAAGGCCTCGCTAGTACCAGTGTGGGAGACTGGCTGGGAATCCGTGGTGCGGTTGACTTTTTATTATGTCGTTTAGATTTTGTTTCACAATCGATTAAAAAGGACTATGGATTAAAGCATTTAATGTCAATGGCCATTCTAAGCTGAATGTCCCTGCTCTCGTCAGATCGCAGAAGTTACACAGCTTAAGGCCTCGCTAGTACCAGTGTGGGAGACTGTCTGGGAATCCGTGGTGCGGTTGCCTTTTTATTATGTCGTTTAGATTTTGTTTCACAATAGATTAAATAGGACTATGGATTAAAGCATTTAACGTCAATGGCCATTCTAAGCTGAATGTGCCTGCGCTCGTCAGATCGCAGAAGTTACACAGCTTAAGGCCTCGCTAGTACCAGTGTGGGAGACTGTCTGGGAATCCGTGGTGCGGTTGACTTTTTATTATGTCGTTTAGATTTTGTTTCACAATAGATTAAATAGGACTATGGATTAAAGCATTTAACGTCAATGGCCATTCTAAGCTGAATGTGCCTGCTCTCGTCAGATTGCAGAAGTTACACAGCTTAAGGCCTCGCTAGTACCAGTGTGGGAGACTGTCTGGGAATCCGTGGTGCGGTTGACTTTTTATTATGTCGTTTAGATTTTGTTTCACAATCGATTAAAAAGGACTATGGATTAAAGTTTTTAATGTCAATGGCCATTCTAAGCTGAATGTGCCTGCTCTCGTTAGATTGCAGAAGTTACACAGCTTAAGGCCTCGCTAGTAACAGAGTGGGAGACTGTTTGGGAATCCGTGGTGCGGTTGAATTTTTATTATGTCGTTTATATTTTGTTTCACAATAGATTAAATAGGACTATGGATTAAAGCATTTAATGTCAATGGCCATTCTAAGCTGAATGTGCCTTCTCTCGTCAGATCGCAGAAGTTACACAGCTTAAGGCCTCGCTAGTACCAGTGTGGGAGAATATCTGGGAACCCGTGGTGCGGTTGAATTTTTATTATGTCGTTTAGATTTTGTTTCATAATAGATTAAATAGGACTATGGATTAAAGCATTTAACGTCAATGGCCATTCTAAGCTGAATGTGCCTCCTCTCGTCAGATCGCAGAAGTTACACAGCTTAAGGCCTCGCTAGTACCAGTGTGGGAGACTGTCTGGGAATCCGTGGTGTGGTTGACTTTTTATTATGTTGTTTAGATTTTGTTTCACAGTAGATTAAATAGGACTATGGATTAAGGCTGTAATGTTAATGGCCATTCTAAGCTGAATGTCCCTGCTCTCGTCAGATCGCAGAAGTTACACAGCTTAATGCCTCGCTAGTACCAGTGTGGGAGACTGTCTGGGAATACGTGGTGCGGTTGAATTTTTATTATGTCGTTTAGATTTTGTTTCACAATCGATTAAAAAGGACTATGGATTAAAGCATTTAATGTCAATGGCCATTCTAAGCTGAATGTCACTGCTCTCGTCAGATCGCAGAAGTTACACAGCTTAAGGCCTCGATTGTACGAGTGTGGGAGACTGTCTGGGAATCCGTGGTGCGGTTGACTTTTTATTATGTTGTTTAGATTTTGTTTCACAATAGATTAAATAGGACTATGGATTAAGGCTTTTAATGTCAATGGCCATTCTAAGCTAAATGTTCCTGCTCTCGTCAGATCGCAGAAGTTACACAGCTTAAGACCTCGCTAGTACCAGTGTGGGAGACTGTCTGGGAATACGTGGTGCGGTTGAATTTTTATTATGTCGTTTAGATTTTGTTTCACAATCGATTAAAAAGGACTATGGATTAAAGCATTTAATGTCAATGGCCATTCTAAGCTGAATGTGCCTGCTCTCGTTAGATCGCAGAAGTTACACAGCTTAAGGCCTCGCTAGTATGAGTGTGGGAGACTGTCTGGGAATCCGTGGTGCGGTTGCCTTTTTATTATGTCGTTTAGATTTTGTTTCACAATAGATTAAATAGGACTATGGATTAAAGCATTTAACGTCAATGGCCATTCTAAGCTGAATGTCCCTGCTCTCGTCAGATCGCAGAAGTTACACAGCTTAAGGCCTTGCTAGTACGAGTGTGGGAGACTGTCTGGGAATCCGTGGTGCGGTTGACTTTTTATTATGTTGTTTAGATTTTGTTTCACAATAGATTAAATAGGACTATGGATTAAGGCTTTTAATGTCAATGGCCATTCTAAGCTGAGTGTGCCTGCTCTCGTTAGATCGCAGAAGTTACACAGCTTAAGGCCTCGCTAGTACCAGTGTGGGAGACTGTCTGGGAATCCGTGGTGCGTTGAATTTTTATTATGTCGTTTAGATTTTGTTTCACAATCGATTAAAAAGGACTATGGATTAAAGCATTTAATGTCAATGGCCATTCTAAGCTGAATGCCCCTGCTCTCGTCAGATCGCAGAAGTTACACAGCCTAAGGCCTCGCTAGTACCAGTGTGGGAGACTGTCTGGGAATCCGTGGTGCGGTTGACTTTTTATTATGTTGTTTCGATTTTGTTTCACAATCGATTAAAAAGGACTATGGATTAAAGCATTTAACGTCAATGGCCATTCTAAGCTGAATGTGCCTGCTCTCGTCAGAACGCAGAAGTTACACAGCTTAAGGCCTCGCTAGTACCAGTGTGGGAGACTGTCTGGGAATCTGTGGTGCGCTTGCCTTTTTATTATGTCGTTTAGATTTTGTTTCACAATCGATTAAAAAGGACTATGGATTAAAGCATTTAATGTCAATGGCCATTCTAAGCTGAATGTGCCTGCTCTCGTCAGATCGCAGAAGTTACACAGCTTAAGGCCTCGCTAGTACCAGTGTGGGAGACTGTTTGGGAATCCGTGGTGCGGTTGACTTTTTATTATGTCGTTTAGATTTTGTTTCACAATAGATTAAATAGGACTATGGATTAAAGCATTTAACGTCAATGGCCATTCTAAGCTGAATGTGCCTGCTCTCGTCAGAACGCAGAAATTACACAGCTTAAGGCCTCGCTAGTACCAGTGTGGGAGACTGTCTGGGAATCCGTGGTGCGGTTGACTTTTTATTATGTCGTTTAGATTTTGTTTCACAATCGATTAAAAAGGACTATGGATTAAAGCATTTAATGTCAATGGCCATTCTAAGCTGAATGTGCCTGCTCTCGTCAGATCACAGAAGTTACACAGCTTAAGGCCTCGCTAGTACCAGTGTGGGAGACTGTCTGGGAATCCGTGGTGCGGCTGACTTTTTATTATGTCGTTTAGATTTTGTTTCACAATAGATTAAATAGGACTATGGATTAAAGCACTTAACGTCAATGGCCATTCTAAGCTGAATGTGCCTACTCTCGTCAGATCGCAGAAGTTACACAGCTTAAGGCCTCGCTAGTACAAGTGTGGGAGACTGTCTGGGAATCCGTGGTGTGGTTGACTTTTTATTATGTTATTTAGATTTTGTTTCACAGTAGATTAAATAGGACTATGGATTAAGGCTTTAATGTCAATGGCCATTCTAAGCTGAATGTCCCTGCTCTCATCAGATCGCAGAAGTTACACAGCTTAAGGCCTCGCTAGTACCAGTGTGGGAGACTGTCTGGGAATTCGTGGTGCGGTTGACTTTTTATTATGTCGTTTAGATTTTGTTTCACAATCGATTAAAAAGGACTATGGATTAAAGCATTTAATGTCAATGGCCATTCTAAGCTGAATGTGCCTGCTCTCGTTAGATCGCAGAAGTTACACAGCTTAACGCCTCGCTAGTACCAGTGTGGGAGACTGTCTGGGAATCCGTGGTGCGGTGGCCTTTTTATTATGTCGTTTAGATTTTGTTTCACAATAGATTAAATAGGACTATGGATTAAAGCATTTAACGTCAATGGCCATTCTAAGCTGAATGTGCCTGCTCTCGTCAGATTGCAGAAGTTACACAGCTTAAGGCCTCGCTAGTACCAGTGTGGGAGACTGTCTGGGAATCCGTGGTGCGGTTGACTTTTTATTATGTCGTTTAGATTTTGTTTCACAATAGATTAAATAGGACTATGGATTAAAACATTTAACGTCAATGGCAATTCTAAGCTGAATGTGCCTGCTCTCGTCAGAACGCAGAAGTTACACAGCTTAATGCCTCGCTAGTACCAGTGTGGGAGACTGTCTGGGAATACGTGGTGCAGTTGAATTTTATTATGTCGTTTAGATTTTGTTTCACAATCGATTAAAAAGGACTATGGATTAAAGCATTTAATGTCAATGGCCATTCTAAGCTGAATGTCCCTGCTCTCGTCAGATCGCAGAAGTTACACAGCTTAAGGCCTCGCTTGTACGAGTGTGGGAGACTGTCTGGGAATCCGTGGTGCGGTTGACTTTTTATTATGTTGTTTAGATTTTGTTTCACAATAGATTAAATAGGACTATGGATTAAGGCTTTTAATGTCAATGGCCATTCTAAGCTGAATGTGCCGGCTCTCGTCAGATCGCAGAAGTTACACAGCTTAAGGCCTTGCTAGTACCAGTGTGGGAGACTGTCTGGGAATCCGTGGTGCGGTTTACTTTTTATTATGTCGTTTAGATTTTGTTTCACAATCGATTAAAAAGGACTATGGATTAAAGCATTTAACGTCAATGGCCATTCTAAGCTGAATGTGCCTGCTCTCGTCAGAACGCAGAAGTTACACAGCTTAAGGCCTCGCTAGTACCAGTGTGGGAGACTGTCTGGGAATCCGTGGTGCACTTGACTTTTTATTATGTTGTTTAGATTTTGTTTCACAATAGATTAAATAGGACTATGGATTAAAGCATTTAAAGTCAATGGTCGTTCTAAACTGAATGTGCCTGCTCTTGTCAAAACGCAGAAATTACACAGCTTAAGGCCTCGCTAGTACCAGTGTGGGAGACTGTCTGGGAATCCGTGGTGCAGTTGACTTTTTATTATGTCGTTTAGATTTTGTTTCACAATCGATTAAAAATGACTATGGATTAAAGCATTTAATGTCAATGGCCATTCTAAGCTGAATGTGCCTGCTCTCGTCAGATCGCAGAAGTTACACAGCTTAAGCCCTCGCTAGTACCAGTGTGGGAGACTGTCTGGGAATTCGTGGTGCGGTTGACTTTTTATTATGTCGTTTAGATTTTGTTTCACAATCGATTAAAAAGGACTATGGATTAAAGCATTTAATGTCAATGGCCATTCTAAGCTGAATGCCCCTGCTCTCGTCAGATCGCAGAAGTTACACAGCCTAAGGCCTCGCTAGTACCAGTGTGGGAGACTGTCTGGGAATCCGTGGAGCGGTTGACTTTTTATTATGTTGTTTCGATTTTGTTTCACAATCGATTAAAAAGGACTATGGATTAAAGCATTTAATGTCAATGGCCATTCTAAGCTGAATGTCCCTGCTCTCGTCAGATCGCAGAAGTTACACAGCTTAAGGCCTCACTAGTACCAGTGTGGGAGACTGTCTGGGAATCCGTGGTGCGGTTGAATTTTTATTATGTCGTTTAGATTTTGTTTCACAATCGATTAAAAAGGACTATGGATTAAGGCTTTTAATGTCAATGGCCATTCTAAGCTGAATGTGCCTGCTCTCGTCAGATCGCAGAAGTTACAGAGCTTAAGGCCTCGCTAGTACCAGTGTGGGAGACTGTCTGGGAATCCGTGGTGCAGTTGACTTTTTATTATGTCGTTTAGATTTTGTTTCACAATCGATTAAAAAGGACTATGGATTAAAGAATTTGATGTCAATGGCCATTCTAAGCTGAATGTCCCTGCTCTCGTCAGATCGCAGAAGTTACACAGCTTAAGGCCTCGCTAGTACGAGTGTGGGAGACTGTCTGGGAATCCGTGGTGCGGTTGACTTTTTATTATGTTGTTTAGATTTTGTTTCACAATAGATTAAATAGGACTATGGATTAAGGCTTTTAAAGTCAATGGCCATTCTAAGCTGAGTGTGCCTGCTCTCGTCAAATCGCAGAAGTTACATAGCTTAACGCCTCGCTAGTACTAGTGTGGGAGACTGTCTGGGAATCCGTGGTGCGGTTGACTTTTTATTATGTCGTTTAGATTTTGTTTCACAATCGATTAAAAAGGACTATGGATTAAAGCATTTAATTTCAATGGCCATTCTAAGCTGAATGCCCCTTCTCTCGTCAGATCGCAGAAGTTACACAGCCTAAGGCCTCGCTAGTTCCAGTGTGGGAGACTGTCTGGGAATCCGTGGTGTGGTTGACTTTTTATTATGTTGTTTCGATTTTGTTTCACAATAGATTAAATAGGACTATGGATTAAGGCTTTTAATGTCAATGGCCATTCTAAGCTAAATGTGCCTGCTCTCGTCAGATCGCAGAAGTTACACAGCTTAAGGCCTCGCTAGTACCAGTGTGGGAGACTGGCTGGGAATCCGTGGTGCGGTTGACTTTTTATTATGTCGTTTAGATTTTGTTTCACAATCGATTAAAAAGGACTATGGATTAAAGCATTTAATGTCAATGGCCATTCTAAGCTGAATGTGCCTGCTCTCGTCAGATCGCAGAAGTTACACAGCTTAAGGCCTCGCTAGTACTAGTGTGGGAGACTGTCTGGGAATCCGTGGTGCGGTTGACTTTTTATTATGTTGTTTAGATTTTGTTTCACAATAGATTAAATAGGACTATGGATTAAGGCTTTTAATGTCAATGGCCATTCTAAGCTGAATGTGCCTGCTCTCGTCAGATCGCAGAAGTTACACAGCTTAAGGCCTCGCTAGTACGAGTGTGGGAGACTGTCTGGGAATCCGTGGTGTGGTTGACTTTTTACTATGTTGTTTAGATTTTGCTTCACAGTAGATTAAATAGGACTATGGATTAAGGCTTTAGTGTTAATGGCCATTCTAAGCTGAATCTCCCTGCTCTCGTCAGATCGCAGAAGTTACACAGCTTAAGGCCTCGCTAATACCAGTGTGGGAGACTGTCTGGGAATTCGTGGTGCGGTTGACTTTTTATTATGTCGTTTAGATTTTGTTTCACAATCGATTAAAAAGGACTATGGATTAAAGCATTTAATGTCAATGGCCATTCTAAGCTGAATGTGCCTGCTCTCGTTAGATCGCAGAAGTTACACAGCTTAACGCCTCGCTAGTACTAGTGTGGGAGACTGTCTGGGAATCCGTGGTGTGGTTGACTTTTTATTATGTCGTTTAGATTTTGTTTCTCAATAGATTAAATAGGACTATGGATTAAAGCATTTAACGTCAATGGCCATTCTAAGCTGAATGTGCCTGCTCTCGTCAGATTGCAGAAGTTACACAGCTTAAGGCCTCGCTAGTTCCAGTGTGGGAGACTGTCTGGGAATCCGTGGTGCGGTTGACTTTTTATTATGTCGTTTAGATTTTGTTTCACAATAGATTAAATAGGACTATGGATTAACGCATTTAACGTCAATGGCCATTCTAAGCTGAATGTGCCTGCTCTCGTCAGAACGCAGAAGTTACACAGCTTAATGCCTCGCTAGTACCAGTGTGGGAGACTGTCTGGGAATACGTGGTGCGGTTGAATTTTTATTATGTCGTTTAGATTTTGTTTCACAATCGATTAAAAAGGACTATGGATTAAAGCATTTAATGTCAATGGCCATTCTAAGCTGAATGTCACTGCTCTCGTCAGATCGCAGAAGTTACACAGCTTAAGGCCTCGATTGTACGAGTGTGGGAGACTGTCTGGGAATCCGTGGTGCGGTTGACTTTTTATTATGTTGTTTAGATTTTGTTTCACAATAGATTAAATAGGACTATGGATTAAGGCTTTTAATGTCAATGGCCATTCTAAGCTAAATGTGCCTGCTCTCGTCAGATCGCAGAAGTTACACAGCTTAAGGCCTCGCTAGTACGAGTGTGGGAGACTGTCTGGGAATCCGTGGTGCGGTTGACTTTTTATTATGTCGTTTAGATTTTGTTTCACAATAGATTAAATAGGACTATGGATTAAAGCATTTAACGTCAATGGCCATTCTAAGCTAAATGTGCCTGCTCTCGTCAGATCGCAGAAGTTACACAGCTTAAGCCCTCGCTAGTACCAGTGTGGGAGACTGTCTGGGAATCCGTGGTGCAGTTGACTTTTTATTATGTCGTTTAGATTTTGTTTCACAATTGATTAAAAAGGACTATGGATTAAAGAATTTAATGTCAATGGCCATTCTAAGCTGAATGTCCCTGCTCTCGTCAGATCGCAGAAGTTACACAGCTTAAGGCCTTGCTAGTACGAGTGTGGGAGACTGTCTGGGAATCCGTGGTGCGGTTGACTTTTTATTATGTTGTTTAGATTTTGTTTCACAATAGATTAAATAGGACTATGGATTAAGGCTTTTAATGTCAATGGCCATTCTAAGCTGAGTGTGCCTGCTCTCGTTAGATCGCAGAAGTTACACAGCTTAAGGTCTCGCTAGTACCAGTGTGGGAGACTGTCTGGGAATCCGTGGTGCGTTGAATTTTTATTATGTCGTTTAGATTTTGTGTCACAATCGATTAAATAGGACTATGGATTAAAGCATTTAATGTCAATGGCCATTCTAAGCTGAATGCCCCTGCTCTCGTCAGATCGCAGAGGTTACACAGCCTAAGGCCTTGCTAGTACCAGTGTGGGAGACTGTCTGGGAATCCGTGGTGCGGTTGACTTTTTATTATGTTGTTTCGATTTTGTTTCACAATCGATTAAAAAGGACTATGGATTAAAGCATTTAATGTCAATGGCCATTCTAAGCTGAATGTCCCTGCTCTCGTCAGATCGCAGAAGTTACACAGCTTAAGGCCTCACTAGTACCAGTGTGGGAGACTGTCTGGGAATCCGTGGTGCGGTTAACTTTTTATTATGTCGTTTAGATTTTGTTTCACAATCGATTAAAAAGGACTATGAATTAAAGCATTTAATGTCAATGGCCATTCTAAGCTGAATGTGCCTGCTCTCGTCAGATCGCAGAAGTTACACAGCTTAAGGCCTCGCTAGTACCAGTGTGGGAGACTGTCTGGGAATCCGTGGTGCGGTTGACTTTTTATTATGTCGTTTAGATTTTGTTTCACAATAGATTAAATAGGACTATGGATTAAAGCATTTAACGTCAATGGCCATTCTAAGCTGAATGTGCCTGCTCTCGTCAGAACGCAGAAGTTACACAGCTTAAGGCCTCGCTAGTACCAGTGTGGGAGACTGTCTGGGAATCCGTGGTGCGCTTGCCTTTTTATTATGTCGTTTAGATTTTGTTTCACAATCGATTAAAAAGGACTATGGATTAAAGCATTTAATGTCAATGGCCATTCTAAGCTGAATGTGCCTGCTCTCGTCAGATCGCAGAAGTTACACAGCTTAAGGCCTCGCTAGTACCAGTGTGGGAGACTGTCTGGGAATCCGTGGTGCGGTTGACTTTTTATTATGTCGTTTAGATTTTGTTTCACAATCGATTAAAAAGGACTATGGATTAAAGCATTTAATGTCAATGGCCATTCTAAGCTGAATGTGCCTGCTCTCGTCAGATCGCAGAAGTTACACAGCTTAAGGCCTCGCTAGTACCAGTGTGGGAGACTGTCTGGGAATCCGTGGTGCGGTTGCCTTTTTATTATGTCGTTTAGATTTTGTTTCACAATAGATTAAATAGGACTATGGATTAAAGCATTTAATGTCAATGGCCATTCTAAGCTGAATGTGCCTGCTCTCGTCAGAACGCAGAAATTACACAGCTTAAGGCCTCGCTAGTACCAGTGTGGGAGACTGTCTGGGAATCCGTGGTGCGGTTGACTTTTTATTATGTCGTTTAGATTTTGTTTCACAATCGATTAAAAAGGACTATGGATTAAAGCATTTAATGTCAATGGCCATTCTAAGCTGAATGTGCCTGCTCTCGTCAGATCGCAGAAGTTACACAGCTTAAGGCCTCGCTAGTACCAGTGTGGGAGACTGTCTGGGAATCCGTGGTGCGGTTGACTTTTTATTATGTCGTTTAGATTTTGTTTCACAATAGATTAAATAGGACTATGGATTAAAGCATTTAACGTCAATGGCCATTCTAAGCTGAATGTGCCTACTCTCGTCAGATCGCAGAAGTAACACAGTTTAAGGCCTCGCTAGTACCAGTGTGGGAGACTGTCTGGGAATCCGTGGTGCGGTTGACTTTTTATTATGTCGTTTAGATTTTGTTTTACAATCGATTAAAAAGGACTATGGATTAAAGCATTTATTGTCAATGGCCATTCTAAGCTGAATGTGCCTGCTCTCGTTAGAGCGCAGAAGTTACACAGCTTAACGCCTCGCTAGTACCAGTGTGGGAGACTGTCTGGGAATCCGTGGTGCGGTTGACTTTTTATTATGTCGTTTAGATTTTGTTTCACAATAGATTAAATAGGACTATGGATTAAAGCATTTAACGTCAATGGCCATTCTAAGCTGAATGTGCCTGCTCTCGTCAGATTGCAGAAGTTACACAGCTTAAGGCCTCGCTAGTACCAGTGTGGGAGACTGTCTGGGAATCCGTGGTGCGGTTGACTTTTTATTATGTCGTTTAGATTTTGTTTCACAATAGATTAAATAGGACTATGGATTAAAGCATTTAACGTCAATGGCCATTCTAAGCTGAATGTGCCTGCTCTCGTCAGAACGCAGAAGTTACACAGCTTAATGCCTCGCTAGTACCAGTGTGGGAGACTGTCTGGGAATACGTGGTGCAGTTGAATTTTATTATGTCGTTTAGATTTTGTTTCACAATCGATTAAAAAGGACTATGGATTAAAGTGTTTAATGTCAATGGCCATTCTAAGCTGAATGTCCCTGCTCTCGTCAGATCGCAGAAGTTACACAGCTTAAGGCCTCGCTTGTACGAGTGTGGGAGACTGTCTGGGAATCCGTGGTGCGGTTGACTTTTTATTATGTTGTTTAGATTTTGTTTCACAATAGATTAAATAGGACTATGGATTAAGGCTTTTTATGTCAATGGCCATTCTAAGCTAAACGTGCCTGCTCTCGTCAGATCGCAGAAGTTACACAGCTTAAAGCCTCGCTAGTACCAGTGTGGGAGACTGTCTGGGAATACGTGGTGCGGTTGAATTTTTATTATGTCGTTTAGATTTTGTTTCACAATCGATTAAAAAGGACTATGGATTAAAGCATTTAATGTCAATGGCCATTCTAAGCTGAATGTGCCTGCTCTCGTTAGATCGCAGAAGTTACACAGCTTAAGGCCTCGCTAGTACGAGTGTGGGAGACTGTCTGGGAATCCGTGGTGCGGTTGACTTTTTATTATGTCGTTTAGATTTTGTTTCACAATAGATTAAATAGGACTATGGATTAAAGCATTTAACGTCAATGGCCATTCTAAGCTGAATGTGCCTGCTCTCGTCAGATCGCAGAAGTTACACAGCTTAAGCCCTCGCTAGTACCAGTGTGGGAGACTGTCTGGGAATCCGTGGTGCAGATGACTTTTTATTATGTCGTTTAGATTTTGTTTCACAATTGATTAAAAAGGACTATGGATTAAAGAATTTAATGTCAATGGCCATTCTAAGCTGAATGTCCCTGCTCTCGTCAGATCGCAGAAGTTACACAGCTTAAGGCCTTGCTAGTACGAGTGTGGGTGACTGTCTGGGAATCCGTGGTGCGGTTGACTTTTTATTATGTTGTTTAGATTTTGTTTCACAATAGATTAAATAGGACTATGGATTAAGGCTTTTAATGTCAATGGCCATTCTAAGCTGAGTGTGCCTGCTCTCGTTAGATCGCAGAAGTTACACAGCTTAAGGCCTCGCTAGTACCAGTGTGGGAGACTGTCTGGGAATCCGTGGTGCGTTGAAATTTTATTATGTCGTTTAGATTTTGTTTCACAATCGATTAAAAAGGACTATGGATTAAAGCATTTAATGTCAATGGCCATTCTAAGCTGAATGCCCCTGCTCTCGTCAGATCGCAGAAGTTACACAGCCTAAGGCCTCGCTAGTACCAGTGTGGGAGACTGTCTGGGAATCCGTGGTGCAGTTGACTTTTTATTATGTTGTTTCGATTTTGTTTCACAATCGATTAAAAAGGACTATGGATTAAAGCATTTAATGTCAATGGCCATTCTAAGCTGAATGTCCCTGCTCTCGTCAGATCGCAGAAGTTACACAGCTTAAGGCCTCACTAGTACGAGTGTGGGAGACTGTCTGGGAATCCGTGGTGCGGTTGACTTTTTATTATGTCGTTTAGATTTTGTTTCACAATCGATTAAAAAGGACTATGAATTAAAGCATTTAATGTCAATGGCCATTCTAAGCTGAATGTGCCTGCTCTCGTCAGATCGCAGAAGTTACACAGCTTAAGGCCTCGCTAGTACCAGTGTGGGAGACTGTCTGGGAATCCGTGGTGCGGTTGACTTTTTATTATGTCGTTTAGATTTTGTTTCACAATCGATTAAAAAGGACTATGGATTAAAGCATTTAATGTCAATGGCCATTCTAAGCTGAATGTGCCTACTCTCGTCAGATCGCAGAAGTTACACAGCTTAAGGCCTTGCTAGTACCAGTGTGGGAGACTGTCTGGGAATCCGTGGTGCGGTTGACTTTTTATTATGTCGTTTAGATTTTGTTTCACAATCGATTAAAAAGGACTATGGATTAAAGCATTTAATGTCAATGGCCATTCTAAGCTGAATGTGCCTGCTCTCGTCAGATCGCAGAAGTTACACAGCTTAAGGCCTCGCTAGTACCAGGGTGGGAGACTGTCTGGGAATCCGTGGTGCGGTTGACTTTTTATTATGTCGTTTAGATTTTGTTTCACAATAGATTAAATAGGACTATGGATTAAAGCATTTAACGTCAATGGCCATTCTAAGCTGAATGTGCCTACTCTCGTCAGATCGCAGAAGTTACACAGCTTAAGGCCTCGCTAGTACCAGTGTGGGAGACTGTCTGGGAATCCGTGGTGTGGTTGACTTTTTATTATGTTGTTTAGATTTTGTTTCACAGTAGATTAAATAGGACTATGGATTAAGGCTTTAATGTCAATGGCCATTCTAAGCTGAATGTCCCTGATCTCGTCAGATCGCAGAAGTTACACAGCTTAAGGCCTCGCTAGTACCAGTGTGGGAGACTGTCTGGGAATTCGTGGTGCGGTTGACCTTTTATTATGTCGTTTAGATTTTGTTTCACAATCGATTAAAAAGGACTATGGATTAAAGCATTTAATGTCAATGGCCATTCTAAGCTGAATGTGCCTGCTCTCGTTAGATCGCAGAAGTTACACAGCTTAACGCCTCGCTAGTACCAGTGTGGGAGACTGTCTGGGAATCCGTGGTGCGGTTGACTTTTTATTATGTCGTTTAGATTTTGTTTCACAATAGATTAAATAGGACTATGGATTAAAGCATTTAACGTCAATGGCCATTCTAAGCTGAATGTGCCTGCTCTCGTCAGATCGCAGAAGTTACACAGCTTAAGGCCTCGCTAGTACCAGTGTGGGAGACTGTCTGGGAATCCGTGGTGCGGTTTACTTTTTATTATGTCGTTTAGATTTTGTTTCACAATCGATTAAAAAGGACTATGGATTAAAGCATTTAATGTCAATGGCCACTCTAAGCTGAATGTGCCTGCTCTCGTTAGATCGCAGAAGTTACACAGCTTAACGCCTCACTAGTACCAGTGTGGGAGACTGTCTGGGAATCCGTGGTGCGGTTGACTTTTTATTATGTTGTTTAGATTTTGTTTCACAATAGATTAAATAGGACTATGGATTAAAGCATTTAACGTCAATGGCAATTCTAAGCTGAATGTGCCTGCTCTCGTCAGATCGCAGAAGTTACACAGCTTAAGGCCTCGCTAGTACCAGTGTGGGAGACTGTCTGGGAATCTGTGGTGCAGTTAACTTTTTATTATGTCGTTTAGATTTTGTTTCACAATCGATTAAAAAGGACTATGGATTAAAGAATTTAATGTCAATGGCCATTCTAAACTGAATGTCCCTGCTCTCGTCAGATCGCAGAAGTTACACAGCTTAAGGCCTCGCTAGTACAAGTGTGGGAGACTGTCTGGGAATCCGTGGTGCGGTTGACTTTTTATTATGTTGTTTAGATTTTGTTTCACAATAGATTAAATAGGACTATGGATTAAGGCTTTTAATGTCAATGGCCATTCTAGGCTGAGTGTGCCTGCTCTCGTCAGATCGCAGAAGTTACACAGCTTAAGGCCTCGCTAGTACCAATGTGGGAGACTGTCTGTGAATCCGTGGTGGGGTTGACTTCTTATTATGTCGTTTAGATTTTGTTTCACAATCGATTAAAAAGGACTATGGATTAAAGCATTTAATGTCAATGGCCATTCTAAGCTGAATGTGCCTGCTCTCGTTAGATCGCAGAAGTTACATAGCTTAACGCCTCGCTAGTACCAGTGTGGTAGACTGTCTGGGAATCCGTGGTGCGGTTGACTTTTTATTATGTCGTTTAGATTTTGTTTCACAATAGATTAAATAGGACTATGGATTAAAGCATTTACCGTCAATGGCCATTCTAAGCTGAATGTGCCTGCTCTCGTCAGATCGCAGAAGTTACACAGCTTAAGCCCTCGCTAGTACCAGTGTGGGAGACTGTCTGGGAATCCGTGGTGCGGTTGAATTTTTATTATGTCGTTTAGATTTTGTTTCACAATCGATTAAAAAGGACTATGGATTAAAGCATTTAATGTCAATGGCCATTCTAAGCTGAATGCCCCTGCTCTCGTCAGATCGCAGAAGTTACACAGCCTAAGGCCTCGCTAGTACCAGTGTGGGAGACTGTCTGGGAATCCGTGGAGCGGTTGACTTTTTATTATGTTGTTTCGATTTTGTTTCACAATCGATTAAAAAGGACTATGGATTAAAGCATTTAATGTCAATGGCCATTCTAAGCTGAATGTCCCTGCTCTCGTCAGATCGCAGAAGTTACACAGCTTAAGGCCTCACTAGTACCAGTGTGGGAGACTGTCTGGGAATCCGTGGTGCGGTTGAATTTTTATTATGTCGTTTAGATTTTGTTTCACAATCGATTAAAAAGGACTATGGATTAAAGCATTTAACGTCAATGGCCATTCTAAGCTGAATGTGCCTGCTCTCGTCAGAACGCAGAAGTTACACAGCTTAATGCCTCGCTAGTACCAGTGTGGGAGACTGTCTGGGAATCCGTGGTGCGGTTGACTTTTTATTATGTTGTTTAGATTTTGTTTCACAATCGATTAAAAAGGACTATGGATTAAAGCCTTTAATGTCAATGGCCATTCTAAGCTGAATGTCCCTGCTCTTGTTAGATCGCAGAAGTTACACAGCTTAACGCCTCGCTAGTACCAGTGTGGGAGACTGTCTGGGAATCCATGGTGCGGTTGACTTTTTATTATGTCGTTTAGATTTTGTTTCACAATAGATTAAATAGGACTATGGATTAAAGCATTTAATGTCAATGGCCATTCTAAGCTGAATGTGCCTGCTCTCGTCAGATCGCAGAAGTTACACAGCTTAAGGCCTCGCTAGTACCAGTGTGGGAGACTGTCTGGGAATCCATGGTGCGGTTGACTTTTTATTATGTCGTTTAGATTTTGTTTCACAATAGATTAAATAGGACTATGGATTAAAGCATTTAACGTCAATGGCCATTCTAAGCTGAATGTGCCTGCTCTCGTCAGAACGCAGAAGTAACACAGCTTAAGGCCTCGCTAGTACCAGTGTGGGAGACTGTCTGGGAATCCGTGGTGCGGTTGAATTTTTATTATGTCGTTTAGATTTTGTTTCACAATCGATTAAAAAGGACTATGGATTAAAGCATTTAATGTCAATGGCCATTCTAAGCTGAAGGTCCCTGCTCTCGTCAGATCGCAGAAGTTACACAGCTTAAGGCCTCGCTAGTACCAGTGTGGGAGACTGTCTGGGAATCCGTGGTGCGGTTGACTTTTTACTATGTTGTTTAGATTTTGTTTCACAATAGATTAAATAGGACTATGGATTAAGGCTTTTAATGTCAATGGCCATTCTAAGCTGAATGTGCCTGCTCTCGTCAGATCGCAGAAGTTACACAGCTTAAGGCCTCGCTAGTACCAGTGTGGGAGACTGTCTGGGAATCCGTGGTGCGGTTGACTTTTTATTATGTCGTTTAGATTTTGTTTCACAATAGATTAAATAGGACTATGGATTAAGGCTTTTAATGTTAATGGCCATTCTAAGCTGAATGTGCCTGCTCTCGTCAGATCGCAGAAGTTACACAGCTTAAGGCCTCGCTAGTACCAGTGTGGGAGACTGTCTGGGAATCCGTGGTGCGGTTGACTTTTTATTATGTAGTTTAGATTTTGTTTCACAATCGATTAAAAAGGACTATGGATTAAGGCTTTTAATGTTAATGGCCATTCTAAGCTGAATGTGCCTGCTCTCGTCAGATCGCAGAAGTTACACAGCTTAAGGACTCGCTAGTACCAGTGTGGGAGACTGTCTGGGAAGCCGTGGTGCGGTTGACTTTTTATTATGTCGTTTAGATTTTGTTTCACAATCGATTAAAAAGGACTATGGATTAAAGCATTTAATGTCAATGGCCATTCTAAGCTGAATGTCCCTGCTCTCGTCAGATCGCAGAAGTTACACAGCTTAAGGCCTCGCTAGTACCAGTCTGGGAGACTGTCTGGGAATCCGTGGTGCGGTTGACTTTTTATTATGTCGTTTAGATTTTGTTTCACAATCGATTAAAAAGTACTATGGATTAAAGCATTTAATGTCAATGGCCATTCTAAGCTGAATGTGCCTGCTCTCGTCAGATCGCAGAAGTTACACAGCTTAAGGCCTCGCTAGTACCAGTGTGGGAGACTGTCTGGGAATCCGTGGTGTGGTTGACTTTTGATTATGTCGTTTAGATTTTGTTTCACAATAGATTAAATAGGACTTTGGATTAAAGCATTTAACGTCAATGGCCATTCTAAGCTGAATGTGCCTGCTCTCGTTAGATCGCAGAAGTTACACAGCTTAACGCCTCGCTAGTACCAGTGTGGGAGACTGTCTGGGAATCCGTGGTGCGGTTGACTTTTTATTATGTCGTTTAGATTTTGTTTCACAATAGATTAAATAGGACTATGGATTAAAGGATTTAACGTCAATGGCCATTCTAAGCTGAATGTGCCTGCTCTCGTCAGATCGCAGAAGTTACACAGCTTAAGTCCTCGCTAGTACCAGTGTGGGAAACTGTCTGGGAATCCGTGGAGCGGTTGAATTTTTATTATGTCGTTTAGATTTTGTTTCACAATCGATTAAAAAGGACTATGGATTAAAGCATTTAATGTCAATGGCCATTCTAAGCTGAATGTGCCTGCTCTCGTCAGATCGCAGAAGTTACACAGCTTAAGGCCTCGCTGGTACCAGTGTGGGAGACTGTCTGGGAATCCGTGGTGCGGTTGACTTTTTATTATGTCGTTTAGATTTTGTTTCACAATAGATTAAATAGGACTATGGATTAAAGCATTTAACGTCAATGGCCATTCTAAGCTGAATGTGCCTGCTCTCGTCAGAACGCAGAAGTTACACAGCTTAAGGCCTCGCTAGTACCATTGTGGGAGACTGTCTGGGAATCCGTGGTGCGGTTGACTTTTTATTATGTCGTTTAGATTTTGTTTCACAATCGATTAAAAAGGACTATGGATTAAAGCATTTAATGTCAATGGCCATTCTAAGCTGAATGTGCCTGCTCTCGTCAGATCGCAGAAATTACACAGCTTAAGGCCTCGCTAGTACCAGTGTGGGAGACTGTCTGGGAATCCATGGTGCGGTTGACTTTTTATTATGTCGTTTAGATTTTGTTTCACAATAGATTAAATAGGACTATGGATTAAAGCATTTAACGTCAATGGCCATTCTAAGCTGAATGTGCCTGCTCTCGTCAGAACGCAGAAGTTACACAGCTTAAGGCCTCGCTAGTACCAGTGTGGGAGGCTGTCTGGGAATCCGTGGTGCGGTAGACTTTTTATTATGTCGTTTAGATTTTGTTTCACAATCGATTAAAAAGGACTATGGATTAAAGCATTTAATGTCAATGGCAATTCTAAGCTGAATGTGCCTGCTCTCGTTAGATCGCAGAAGTTACACAGCTTAAGCCCTCGCTAGTACCAGTGTGGGAGAGTGTCTGGGAATCCGTGGTGCGGTTGACTTTTTATTATGTCGTTTAGATTTTGTTTCACAATAGATTAAATAGGACTATGGATTAAAGCATTTAACGTCAATGGCCATTCTAAGCTGAATGTGCCTGCTCTCGTCAGATCGCAGAAGTTACACAGCTTAAGGCCTCGCTAGTACCAGTGTGGGAGACTGTCTGGGAATCTGTGGTGCGGTTGAATTTTTATTATGTCGTTTAGATTTTGTTTCACAATCGATTAAAAAGGACTATGGATTAAAGCATTTAATGGCAATGGCCATTCTAAGCTGAATGTCCCTGCTCTCGTCAGATCGCAGAAGTTACACAGCTTAAGGCCTTGCTAGTACCAGTGTGGGAGACTGTCTGGGAATCCGTGGTGCGGTTGTGTTTTTATTATGTTGTTTAGATTTTGTTTCACAATCGATTAAAAAGGACTATGGATTAAAGCATTTAATGTCAATGGCCATTCTAAGCTGAATGTGCCTGCTCTCGTCAGACCGCAGAAGTTACACAGCTTAAGGCCTCGCTAGTACCAGTGTGGGAGACTGTCTGGGAATCCGTGGTGCGGTTGACTTTTTATTATGTCGTTTAGATTTTGTTTCACAATCGATTAAAAAGGACTATGGATTAAAGCATTTAATGTCAATGGCCATTCTAAGCTGAATGTGCCTGCTCTCGTCAGATCGCAGAAGTTACACAGCTTAAGGCTTTGCTAGTACCAGTGTGGGAGACTGTCTGGGAATCCGTGGTGCGGTTGACTTTTTATTATGTCGTTTAGATTTTGTTTCACAATAGATTAAATAGGACTATGGATTAAAGCATTTAACGTCAATGGCCATTCTAAGCTGAATGTGCCTGCTCTCGTCAGAACGCAGAAGTTACACAGCTTAAGGCCTCGCTAGTACCAGTGTGGGAAACTGTCTGGGAATCCGTGGTGCGGTTGAATTTTTATTATGTCGTTTAGATTTTGTTTCACAATCGATTAAAAAGGACTATGGATTAAAGCATTTAATGTCAATGGCCATTCTAAGCTGAATGTGCCTCCTCTCGTCAGACCGCAGAAGTTACACAGCTTAAGGCCTCGCAAGTACCAGTGTGGGAGACTGTCTGGGAATCCGTGGTGCGGTTGACTTTTTATTATGTCGTTTAGATTTTGTTTCACAATCGATTAAAAAGGACTATGGATTAAAGCATTTAATGTCAATGGCCATTCTAAGCTGAATGTCCCTGTTCTCGTCAGATCGCAGAAGTTACACAGCTTAAGGCCTCGCTAGTACCAGTGTGGGAGACTGTCTGGGAATACGTGGTGCAGTTGACTTTTTATTATGTTGTTTAGATTTTGTTTCACAATAAATTAAATAGGACTATGGATTAAGGCTTTTAATGTCAATGGCCATTCTAAGCTGAATGTGCCTGCTCTCGTCAGATCGCAGAAGTTACACAGCTTAAGGCCTCGCTAGTATCAGTGTGGGAGACTGTCTGGGAATCCGTGGTGTGGTTGACTTTTTATTATGTCGTTTAGATTTTGTTTCACAATCGATTAAAAAGGACTATGGATTAAAGCATTTAAAGTCAATGGCCATTCTAAGCTGAATGTGCAAGCTCTCGTTAGATTGCAGAAGTTACACAGCTTAACGCCTCGCTAGTACCAGTGTGGGAGACTGTCTGGGAATCCGTGGTGCGGTTGACTTTTTATTATGTCGTTTACATTTTGTTTCACAATAGATTAAATAGGACTATGGAGTAAAGCATTTAACGTCAATGGCCATTCTAAGCTGAATGTGCCTGCTCTCGTCAGATCGCAGAAGTTAAACAGCTTAAGGCCTCGCTAGTACCAGTGTGGGAGACTGTCTGGGAATCCGTGGTGTGGTTGAATTTTTATTATGTCGTTTAGATTTTGTTTCACAATCGATTAAAAAGGACTATGGATTAAAGCATTTGATGTCAATGGCCATTCTAAGCTGAATGTCCCTGCTCTCGTCAGATCGCAGAAGTTACACAGCTTAAGGCCTCGCTAGTACCAGTGTGGGAGACTGTCTGGGAATCCGTGGTGCGGTTGACTTTATATTATGTTGTTTAGATTTTGTTTCACAATCGATTAAAAAGGACTATGGATTAAAGCATTTAATGTCTATGGCCATTCTAAGCTGAATGTGCCTGCTCTCGTCAGATCGCAGAAGTTACACAGCTTAAGGCCTCGCTAGTACCAGTGTGGGAGACTGTCTGGGAATCCGTGGTGCGGCTGACTTTTTATTATGTCGTTTAGATTTTGTTTCACAATAGATTAAATAGGACTATGGATTAAAGCATTTAACGTCAATGGCCATTCTAAGCTCAATGTGCCTGCTCTCGTCAGAACGCAGCAGTTACACAGCTTAAGGCCTCGCTAGTACCAGTGTGGGAGACTGTCTTGGAATCCGTGGTGCGGTTGAATTTTTATTATGTCGTTTAGATTTTGTTTCACAATCGATTAAAAAGGACTATGGATTAAAGCATTTAATGTCAATGGACATTCTAAGCTGAATGTCCCTGCTCTCATCAGATCGCAGAAGTTACACAGCTTAAGACCTCGCTAGTACCAGTGTGGGAGACTGTCTGGGAATCCGTGGTGCGGTTGACTTTTTATTATGTTGTTTAGATTTTGTTTCACAATAGATTAAATAGGACTATGGATTAAGGCTTTTAATGTCAATGGCCATTCTAAGCTGAATGTGCCTGCTCTGGTCAGAACGCAGAAGTTACACAGCTTAAGGCCTCGCTAGTACCAGTGTGGGAGACTGTCTGGGAATCCGTGGTGCGGTTGACATTTTTATTGTGTCGTTTAGATTTTGTTTCACAATCGATTAAAAAGGACTATGGATTAAAGCATTTAATGTCAATGGCCATTCTAAGCTGAATGTGCCTGCTCTCGTCAGATCGCAGAAGTTACACAGCTTAAGGCTTTGCTAGTACCAGTGTGGGAGACTGTCTGGGAATCCGTGGTGCGGTTGACTTTTTATTATGTCGTTTAGATTTTGTTTCACAATAGATTAAATAGGACTATGGATTAAAGCATTTAACGTCAATGGCCATTCTAAGCTGATTGTGCCTGCTCTCGTCAGAACGCAGAAGTTACACAGCTTAAGGCCTCGCTAGTACCAGTGTGGGAAACTGTCTGGGAATCCGTGGTGCGGTTGAATTTTTATTATGTCGTTTAGATTTTGTTTCACAATCGATTAAAAAGGACTATGTATTAAAGCATTTAATGTCAATGGCCATTCTAAGCTGAATGTCCCTGTTCTCGTCAGATCGCAGAAGTTACACAGCTTAAGGCCTCGCTAGTACCAGTGTGGGAGACTGTCTGGGAATACGTGGTGCGGTTGACTTTTTATTATGTTGTTTAGATTTTGTTTCACAATAAATTAAATAGGACTATGGATTAAGGCTTTTAATGTCAATGGCCATTCTAAGCTGAATGTGCCTGCTCTCGTCAGATCGCAGAAGTTACACAGCTTAAGGCCTCGCTAGTACCAGTGTGGGAGACTGTCTGGGAATCCGTGGTGTGGTTGACTTTTTATTATGTCGTTTAGATTTTGTTTCACAATCGATTAAAAAGGACTATGGATTAAAGCATTTAATGTCAATGGCCATTCTAAGCTGAATGTGCAAGCTCTCGTTAGATTGCAGAAGTTACACAGCTTAACGCCTCGCTAGTACCAGTGTGGGAGACTGTCTGGGAATCCGTGGTGCAGTTGACTTTTTATTATGTCGTTTACATTTTGTTTCACAATAGATTAAATAGGACTATGGAGTAAAGCATTTAACGTCAATGGCCATTCTAAGCTGAATGTGCCTGCTCTCGTCAGATCGCAGAAGTTACACAGCTTAAGGCCTCGCTAGTACCAGTGTGGGAGACTGTCTGGGAATCCGTGGTGTGGTTGAATTTTTATTATGTCGTTTAGATTTTGTTTCACAATCGATTAAAAAGGACTATGGATTAAAGCATTTGATGTCAATGGCCATTCTAAGCTGAATGTCCCTGCTCTCGTCAGATCGCAGAAGTTACACAGCTTAAGGCCTCGCTAGTACCAGTGTGGGAGACTGTCTGGGAATCCGTGGTGCGGTTGACTTTATATTATGTTGTTTAGAATTTGTTTCACAATCGATTAAAAAGGACTATGGATTAAAGCATTTAATGTCTATGGCCATTCTAAGCTGAATGTGCCTGCTCTCGTCAGATCGCAGAAGTTACACAGCTTAAGGCCTCGCTAGTACCAGTGTGGGAGACTGTCTGGGAATCCGTGGTGCGGCTGACTTTTTATTATGTCGTTTAGATTTTGTTTCACAATAGATTAAATAGGACTATGGATTAAAGCATTTAACGTCAATGGCCATTCTAAGCTCAATGTGCCTGCTCTCGTCAGAACGCAGCAGTTACACAGCTTAAGGCCTCGCTAGTACCAGTGTGGGAGACTGTCTTGTAATCCGTGGTGCGGTTGAATTTTTATTATGTCGTTTAGATTTTGTTTCACAATAGATTAAATAGGACTATGGATTAAAACATTTAACGTCAATGGCAATTCTAAGCTGAATGTGCTTGCTCTCGTCAGAACGCAGAAGTTACACAGCTTAAGGCCTCGCTAGTACCAGTGTGGGAGACTGTCTGGGAATCCGTGGTGCGGTTGAATTTTTATTATGTCGTTTAGATTTTGTTTCACAATCGATTAAAAAGGACTATGGATTAAAGCATTTAATGTCAATGGCCATTCTAAGCTGAAGGTCCCTGCTCTCGTCAGATCGCAGAAGTTACACAGCTTAAGGCCTCGCTAGTACCAGTGTGGGAGACTGTCTGGGAATCCGTGGTGCGGTTGACTTTTTACTATGTTGTTTAGATTTTGTTTCACAATAGATTAAATAGGACTATGGATTAAGGCTTTTAATGTCAATGGCCATTCTAAGCTGAATGTGCCTGCTCTCGTCAGATCGCAGAAGTTACACAGCTTAAGGCCTCGCTAGTACCAGTGTGGGAGACTGTCTGGGAATCCGTGGTGCGGTTGACTTTTTATTATGTAGTTTAGATTTTGTTTCACAATCGATTAAAAAGGACTATGGATTAAGGCTTTTAATGTTAATGGCCATTCTAAGCTGAATGTGCCTGCTCTCGTCAGATCGCAGAAGTTACTCAGCTTAAGGACTCGCTAGTACCAGTGTGGGAGACTGTCTGGGAATCCGTGGTGCGGTTGACTTTTTATTATGTCGTTTAGATTTTGTTTCACAATCGATTAAAAAGGACTATGGATTAAAGCATTTAATGTCAATGGCCATTCTAAGCTGAATGTTCCTGCTCTCGTCAGATCGCAGAAGTTACACAGCTTAAGGCCTCGCTAGTACCAGTGTGGGAGACTGTCTGGGAATCCGTGGTGCGGTTGACTTTTTATTATGTCGTTTAGATTTTGTTTCACAATCGATTAAAAAGTACTATGGATTAAAGCGTTTAATGTCAATGGCCATTCTAAGCTGAATGTGCCTGCTCTCGTCAGATCGCAGAAGTTACACAGCTTAAGGCCTCGCTAGTACCAGTGTGGGAGACTGTCTGGGAATCCGTGGTGTGGTTGACTTTTGATTATGTCGTTTAGATTTTGTTTCACAATAGATTAAATAGGACTTTGGATTAAAGCATTTAACGTCAATGGCCATTCTAAGCTGAATGTGCCTGCTCTCGTTAGATCGCAGAAGTTACACAGCTTAACGCCTCGCTAGTACCAGTGTGGGAGACTGTCTGGGAATCCGTGGTGCGGTTGACTTTTTATTATGTCGTTTAGATTTTGTTTCACAATAGATTAAATAGGACTATGGATTAAAGGATTTAACGTCAATGGCCATTCTAAGCTGAATGTGCCTACTCTCGTCAGATCGCAGAAGTTACACAGCTTAAGTCCTCGCTAGTACCAGTGTGGGAGACTGTCTGGCAATCCGTGGAGCGGTTGAATTTTTATTATGTCGTTTAGATTTTGTTTCACAATCGATTAAAAAGGACTATGGATTAAAGCATTTAATGTCAATGGCCATTCTAAGCTGAATGTGCCTGCTCTCGTCAGATCGCAGAAGTTACACAGCTTAAGGCCTCGCTAGTACCAGTGTGGGAGACTGTCTGGGAATCCGTGGTGCGGTTGACTTTTTATTATGTCGTTTAGATTTTGTTTCACAATAGATTAAATAGGACTATGGATTAAAGCATTTAACGTCAATGGCCATTCTAAGCTGAATGTGCCTGCTCTCGTCAGAACGCAGAAGTTACACAGCTTAAGGCCTCGCTAGTACCAGTGTGGGAGACTGTCTGGGAATCCGTGGTGCGGTTGACTTTTTATTATGTCGTTTAGATTTTGTTTCACAATCGATTAAAAAGGACTATGGATTAAAGCATTTAATGTCAATGGCCATTCTAAGCTGAATGTGCCTGCTCTCATCAGATCGCAGAAATTACACAGCTTAAGGCCTCGCTAGTACCAGTGTGGGAGACTGTCTGGGAATCCATGGTGCGGTTGACTTTTTATTATGTCGTTTAGATTTTGTTTCACAATAGATTAAATAGGACTATGGATTAAAGCATTTAACGTCAATGGCCATTCTAAGCTGAATGTGCCTGCTCTCGTCAGAACGCAGATGTTACACAGCTTAAGGCCTCGCTAGTACCAGTGTGGGAGGCTGTTTGGGAATCCGTGGTGCGGTAGACTTTTTATTATGTCGTTTAGATTTTGTTTCACAATCGATTAAAAAGGACTATGGATTAAAGCATTTAATGTCAATGGCAATTCTAAGCTGAATGTGCCTGCTCTCGTTAGATCGCAGAAGTTACACAGCTTAAGCCCTCGCTAGTACCAGTGTGGGAGAGTGTCTGGGAATCCGTGGTGCGGTTGACTTTTTATTATGTCGTTTAGATTTTGTTTCACAATAGATTAAATAGGACTATGGATTAAAGCATTTAACGTCAATGGCCATTCTAAGCTGAATGTACCTGCTCTCGTCAGAACGCAGCAGTTACACAGCTTAAGGCCTCGCTAGTACCAGTGTGGGAGACTGTCTTGTAATCCGTGGTGCGGTTGAATTTTTATTATGTCGTTTAGATTTTGTTTCACAATCGATTAAAAAGGACTATGGATTAAAGCATTTAATGTCAATGGACATTCTAAGCTGAATGTCCCTGCTCTCGTCAGATCGCAGAAGTTACACAGCTTAAGACCTCGCTAGTACCAGTGTGGAGACTGTCTGGGAATCCGTGGTGCGGTTGACTTTTTATTATGTTGTTTAGATTTTGTTTCACAATAGATTAAATAGGACTATGGATTAAAGCATTTAATGTCAATGGCCATTCTAAGCTGAATGTGCCTGCTCTCGTCAGACCGCAGAAGTTACACAGCTTAAGGCCTCGCTAGTACCAGTGTGGGAGACTGTCTGGGAATCCGTGGTGCGGTTGCCTTTTTATTATGTCGTTTAGATTTTGTTTCACAATCGATTAAAAAGGACTATGGATTAAAGCATTTAATGTCAATGGCCATTCTAAGCTGAATGTGCCTGCTCTCGTCAGATCGCAGAAGTTACACAGCTTAAGGCTTTGCTAGTACCAGTGTGGGAGACTGTCTGGGAATCCGTGGTGCGGTTGACTTTTTATTATGTCGTTTAGATTTTGTTTCACAATAGATTAAATAGGACTATGGATTAAAGCATTTAACGTCAATGGCCATTCTAAGCTGAATGTGCCTGCTCTCGTCAGAACGCAGAAGTTACACAGCTTAAGGCCTCGCTAGTACCAGTGTGGGAAACTGTCTGGGAATCCGTGGTGCGGTTGAATTTTTATTATGTCGTTTAGATTTTGTTTCACAATCGATTAAAAAGGACTATGGATTAAAGCATTTAATGTCAATGGCCATTCTAAGCTGAATGTGCCTCCTCTCGTCAGACCGCAGAAGTTACACAGCTTAAGGCCTCGCAAGTACCAGTGTGGGAGACTGTCTGGGAATCCGTGGTGCGGTTGACTTTTTATTATGTCGTTTAGATTTTGTTTCACAATCGATTAAAAAGGACTATGGATTAAAGCATTTAATGTCAATGGCCATTCTAAGCTGAATGTGCCTGCTCTCGTCAGATCGCAGAAGTTACACAGCTTAAGGCCTCGCTAGTACCAGTGTGGGAGACTGTCTGGGAATCCGTGGTGTGGTTGACTTTTTATTATGTCGTTTAGATTTTGTTTCACAATCGATTAAAAAGGACTATGGATTAAAGCATTTAATGTCAACGGCCATTCTAAGCTGAATGTGCAAGCTCTCGTTAGATTGCAGAAGTTACACAGCTTAACGCCTCGCTAGTACCAGTGTGGGAGACTGTCTGGGAATCCGTGGTGCGGTTGACTTTTTATTATGTTGTTTACATTTTGTTTCACAATAGATTAAATAGGACTATGGAGTAAAGCATTTAACGTCAATGGCCATTCTAAGCTGAATGTGCCTGCTCTCGTCAGATCGCAGAAGTTACACAGCTTAAGGCCTCGCTAGTACCAGTGTGGGAGACTGTCTGGGAATCCGTGGTGTGGTTGAATTTTTATTATGTCGTTTAGATTTTGTTTCACAATCGATTAAAAAGGACTATGGATTAAAGCATTTGATGTCAATGGCCATTCTAAGCTGAATGTCCCTGCTCTCGTCAGATCGCAGAAGTTACACAGCTTAAGGCCTCGCTAGTACCAGTGTGGGAGACTGTCTGGGAATCCGTGGTGCGGTTGACTTTATATTATGTTGTTTAGATTTTGTTTCACAATCGATTAAAAAGGACTATGGATTAAAGCCTTTAATGTCTATGGCCATTCTAAGCTGAATGTGCCTGCTCTCGTCAGATCGCAGAAATTACACAGCTTAAGGCCTCGCTAGTACCAGTGTGGGAGACTGTCTGGGAATCCGTGGTGCGGCTGACTTTTTATTATGTCGTTTAGATTTTGTTTCACAATAGATTAAATAGGACTATGGATTAAAGCATTTAACGTCAATGGCCATTCTAAGCTCAATGTGCCTGCTCTCGTCAGAACGCAGCAGTTACACAGCTTAAGGCCTCGCTAGTACCAGTGTGGGAGACTGTCTTGGAATCCGTGGTGCGGTTGAATTTTTATTATGTCGTTTAGATTTTGTTTCACAATCGATTAAAAAGGACTATGGATTAAAGCATTTAATGTCAATGGACATTCTAAGCTGAATGTCCCTGCTCTCGTCAGATCGCAGAAGTTACACAGCTTAAGACCTCGCTAGTACCAGTGTGGGAGACTGTCTGGGAATCCGTGGTGCGGTTGACTTTTTATTATGTTGTTTAGATTTTGTTTCACAATAGATTAAATAGGACTATGGATTAAGGCTTTTAATATCAATGGCCATTCTAAGCTGAATGTGCCTGCTCTGGTCAGAACGCAGAAGTTACACAGCTTAAGGCCTCGCTAGTACCAGTGTGGGAGACTGTCTGGGAATCAGTGGTGCGGTTGACATTTTTATTGTGTCGTTTAGATTTTGTTTCACAATCGATTAAAAAGGACTATGGATTAAAGCATTTAATGTCAATGGCCATTCTAAGCTGAATGTGCCTGCTCTCGTCAGATCGCAGAAGTTACACAGCTTAAGGCTTTGCTAGTACCAGTGTGGGAGACTGTCTGGGAATCCGTGGTGCGGTTGACTTTTTATTATGTCGTTTAGATTTTGTTTCACAATAGATTAAATAGGACTATGGAGTAAAGCATTTGATGTCAATGGCCATTCTAAGCTGAATGTCCCTGCTCTCGTCAGATCGCAGAAGTTACACAGCTTAAGGCCTCGCTAGTACCAGTGTGGGAGACTGTCTGGGAATCCGTGGTGCGGTTGACTTTATATTATGTTGTTTAGATTTTGTTTCACAATCGATTAAAAAGGACTATGGATTAAAGCATTTAATGTCTATGGCCATTCTAAGCTGAATGTGCCTGCTCTCGTCAGATCGCAGAAGTTACACAGCTTAAGGCCTCGCTAGTACCAGTGTGGGAGACTGTCTGGGAATCCGTGGTGTGGTTGAATTTTTATTATGTCGTTTAGATTTTGTTTCACAATCGATTAAAAAGGACTATGGATTAAAGCATTTGATGTCAATGGCCATTCTAAGCTGAATGTCCCTGCTCTCGTCAGATCGCAGAAGTTACACAGCTTAAGGCCTCGCTAGTACCAGTGTGGGAGACTGTCTGGGAATCCGTGTTGCGGTTGACTTTATATTATGTTGTTTAGATTTTGTTTCACAATCGATTAAAAAGGACTATGGATTAAAGCATTTAATGTCTATGGCCATTCTAAGCTGAATGTGCCTGCTCTCGTCAGATCGCAGAAGTTACACAGCTTAAGGCCTCGCTAGTACCAGTGTGGGAGACTGTCTGGGAATCCGTGGTGCGGCTGACTTTTTATTATGTCGTTTAGATTTTGTTTCACAATAGATTAAATAGGACTATGGATTAAAGCATTTAACGTCAATGGCCATTCTAAGCTCAATGTGCCTGCTCTCGTCAGAACGCAGCAGTTACACAGCTTAAGGCCTCGCTAGTACCAGTGTGGGAGACTGTCTTGTAATCCGTGGTGCGGTTGAATTTTTATTATGTCGTTTAGATTTTGTTTCACAATCGATTAAAAAGGACTATGGATTAAAGCATTTAATGTCAATGGACATTCTAAGCTGAATGTCCCTGCTCTCGTCAGATCGCAGAAGTTACACAGCTTAAGACCTTGCTAGTACCAGTGTGGGAGACTGTCTGGGAATCCGTGGTGCAGTTGACTTTTTATTATGTTGTTTAGATTTTGTTTCACAATAGATTAAATAGGACTATGGATTAAGGCTTTTAATGTCAATGGCCATTCTAAGCTGAATGTGCCTGCTCTGGTCAGAACGCAGAAGTTACACAGCTTAAGGCCTCGCTAGTACCAGTGTGGGAGACTGTCTGGGAATCCGTGGTGCGGTTGACATTTTTATTGTGTCGTTTAGATTTTGTTTCACAATCGATTAAAAAGGACTATGGATTAACGCCTTTAATGTCAATGGCCATTCTAAGCTGAATGTCCCTGCTCTTGTTAGATCGCAGAAGTTACACAGCTTAACGCCTCGCTAGTACCAGTGTGGGAGACTGTCTGGGAATCCGTGGTGCGGTTGACTTTTTATTATGTCGTTTAGATTTTGTTTCACAATAGATTAAATAGGACTATGGATTAAAGCATTTAACGTCAATGGCCATTCTAAGCTGAATGTGCCTGCTCTGGTCAGAACGCAGAAGTTACACAGCTTAAGGCCTCGCTAGTACCAGTGTGGGAGACTGTCTGAGAATCCGTGGTGCGGTTGAATTTTTATTGTGTCGTTTAGATTTTGTTTCACAATCGATTAAAAAGGACTATGGATTAAAGCCTTTAATGTCAATGGCCATTCTAAGCTGAATGTCCCTGCTCTTGTTAGATCGCAGAAGTTACACAGCTTAACGCCTTGCTAGTACCAGTGTGGGAGACTGTCTGGGAATCCGTGGTGCGGTTGACTTTTTATTATGTCGTTTAGATTTTGTTTCACAATAGATTAAATAGGACTATGGATTAAGGCTTTTAATGTTAATGGCCATTCTAAACTGAATGTGCCTGCTCTCGTCAGATCGCAGAAGTTACACAGCTTAAGGCTTCGCTAGTACCAGTGTGGGAGACTGTCTGGGAATCCGTGGTGCGGTTGAATTTTTATTGTGTCGTTTAGATTTTGTTTCACAATCGATTAAAAAGGACTATGGATTAAAGCCTTTAATGTCAATGGCCATTCTAAGCTGAATATCCCTGCTCTTGTTAGATCGCAGAAGTTACACAGCTTAACGCCTCGCTAGTACCAGTGTGGGAGACTGTCTGGGAATCCGTGGTGCGGTTGTGTTTTTATTATGTTGTTTAGATTTTGTTTCACATTCGATTAAAAAGGACTATGGATTAAAGCATTTAATGTCAATGGCCATTCTAAGCTGAATGTGCCTGCTCTCGTCAGACCGCAGAAGTTACACAGCTTAAGGCCTCGCTAGTACCAGTGTGGGAGACTGTCTGGGAATCCGTGGTGCGGTTGACTTTTTATTATGTCGTTTAGATTTTGTTTCACAATCGATTAAAAAGGACTATGGATTAAAGCATTTAATGTCAATGGCCATTCTAAGCTGAATGTGCCTGCTCTCGTCAGATCGCAGAAGTTACACAGCTTAAGGCTTTGCTAGTACCAGTGTGGGAGACTGTCTGGGAATCCGTGGTGCGGTTGACTTTTTATTATGTCGTTTAGATTTTGTTTCACAATAGATTAAATAGGACTATGGATTAAAGCATTTAACGTCAATGGCCATTCTAAGCTGAATGTGCCTGCTCTCGTCAGAACGCAGAAGTTACACAGCTTAAGGCCTCGCTAGTACCAGTGTGGGAAACTGTCTGGGAATCCGTGGTGCGGTTGAATTTTTATTATGTCGTTTAGATTTTGTTTCACAATCGATTAAAAAGGACTATGGATTAAAGCATTTAATGTCAATGGCCATTCTAAGCTGAATGTGCCTCCTCTCGTCAGACCGCAGAAGTTACACAGCTTAAGGCCTCGCTAGTACCAGTGTGGGAGACTGTCTGGGAATCCGTGGTGCGGTTGACTTTTTATTATGTCGTTTAGATTTTGTTTCACAATCGATTAAAAAGGACTATGGATTAAAGCATTTAATGTCAATGGCCATTCTAAGCTGAATGTGCCTGCTCTCGTCAGATCGCAGAAGTTACACAGCTTAAGGCTTTGCTAGTACCAGTGTGGGAGACTGTCTGGGAATCCGTGGTGCATTTGACTTTTTATTATGTCGTTTAGATTTTGTTTCACAATAGATTAAATAGGACTATGGATTAAAGCATTTAACGTCAATGGCCATTCTAAGCTGATTGTGCCTGCTCTCGTCAGAACGCAGAAGTTACACAGCTTAAGGCCTCGCTAGTACCAGTGTGGGAAACTGTCTGGGAATCCGTGGTGCGGTTGAATTTTTATTATGTCGTTTAGATTTTGTTTCACAATCGATTAAAAAGGACTATGTATTAAAGCATTTAATGTCAATGGCCATTCTAAGCTGAATGTCCCTGTTCTCGTCAGATCGCAGAAGTTACACAGCTTAAGGCCTCGCTAGTACCAGTGTGGGAGACTGTCTGGGAATACGTGGTGCGGTTGACTTTTTATTATGTTGTTTAGATTTTGTTTCACAATAAATTAAATAGGACTATGGATCAAGGCTTTTAATGTCAATGGCCATTCTAAGCTGAATGTGCCTGCTCTCGTCAGATCGCAGAAGTTACACAGCTTAAGGCCTCGCTAGTACCAGTGTGGGAAACTGTCTGGGAATCCGTGGTGCGGTTGAATTTTTATTATGTCGTTTAGATTTTGTTTCACAATCGATTAAAAAGGACTATGGATTAAAGCATTTAATGTCAATGGCCATTCTAAGCTGAATGTGCAAGCTCTCGTTAGATTGCAGAAGTTACACAGCTTAACGCCTCGCTAGTACCATTGTGGGAGACTGTCTGGGAATCCGTGGTGCGGTTGACTTTTTATTATGTCGTTTACATTTTGTTTCACAATAGATTAAATAGGACTATGGAGTAAAGCATTTAACGTCAATGGCCATTCTAAGCTGAATGTGCCTGCTCTCGTCAGATCGCAGAAGTTACACAGCTTAAGGCCTCGCTAGTACCAGTGTGGGAGACTGTCTGGGAATCCGTGGTGTGGTTGAATTTTTATTATGTCGTTTAGATTTTGTTTCACAATCGATTAAAAAGGACTATGGATTAAAGCATTTGATGTCAATGGCCATTCTAAGCTGAATGTCCCTGCTCTCGTCAGATCGCAGAAGTCACACAGCTTAAGGCCTCGCTAGTACCAGTGTGGGAGACTGTCTGGGAATCCGTGGTGCGGTTGACTTTATATTATGTTGTTTAGATTTTGTTTCACAATCGATTAAAAAGGACTATGGATTAAAGCATTTAATGTCTATGGCCATTCTAAGCTGAATGTGCCTGCTCTCGTCAGATCGCAGAAGTTACACAGCTTAAGGCCTCGCTAGTACCAGTGTGGGAGACTGTCTGGGAATCCGTGGTGCGGCTGACTTTTTATTATGTCGTTTAGATTTTGTTTCACAATAGATTAAATAGGACTATGGATTAAAGCATTTAACGTCAATGGCCATTCTAAGCTCAATGTGCCTGCTCTCGTCAGAACGCAGCAGTTACACAGCTTAAGGCCTCGCTAGTACCAGTGTGGGAGACTGTCTTGGAATCCGTGGTGCGGTTGAATTTTTATTATGTCGTTTAGATTTTGTTTCACAATCGATTAAAAAGGACTATGGATTAAAGCATTTAATGTCAATGGACATTCTAAGCTGAATGTCCCTGCTCTCGTCAGATCGCAGAAGTTACACAGCTTAAGACCTCGCTAGTACCAGTGTGGGAGACTGTCTGGGAATCCGTGGTGCGGTTGACTTTTTATTATGTTGTTTAGATTTTGTTTCACAATAGATTAAATAGGACTATGGATTAAGGCTTTTAATGTCAATGGCCATTCTAAGCTGAATGTGCCTGCTCTGGTCAGAACGCAGAAGTTACACAGCTTAAGGCCTCGCTAGTACCAGTGTGGGAGACTGTCTGGGAATCCGTGGTGCGGTTGACATTTTTATTGTGTCGTTTAGATTTTGTTTCACAATCGATTAAAAAGGACTATGGATTAAAGCCTTTAATGTCAATGGCCATTCTAAGCTGAATGTCCCTGCTCTTGTTAGATCGCAGAAGTTACACAGCTTAACGCCTCGCTAGTACCAGTGTGGGAGACTGTCTGGAAATCCGTGGTGCGGTTGACTTTTTATTATGTCGTTTAGATTTTGTTTCACAATAGATTAAATAGGACTATGGATTAAAGCATTTAACGTCAATGGCCATTCTAAGCTGAATGTGCCTGCTCTCGTCGAGATCGCAGAAGTTACACAGCTTAAGGCCTCGCTAGTACCAGTGTGGGAGACTGTCTGGGAATCCGTGGTGCGGTTGAATTTTTATTATGTCGTTTAGATTTTGTTTCACAATCGATTAAAAAGGACTATGGATTAAAGCATTTAATGTCAATGGCCATTCTAAGCTGAATGTCCTTACTCTCGTCAGATCGCAGAAGTTACACAGCTTAAGGCCTCGCTAGTACCAGTGTGGGAGACTGTCTGGGAATCCGTGGTGCGGTTGCCTTTTTATTATGTCGTTTAGATTTTGTTTCACAATCGATTAAAAAGGACTATGGATTAAAGCATTTAATGTCAATGGCCATTCTAAGCTGAATGTTCCTGCTCTCGTCAGATCGCAGAAGTTACACAGCTTAAGGCCTCGCTAGTACCAGTGTGGGAGACTGTCTGGGAATCCGTAGTGCGGTTGACTTTTTATTATGTCGTTTAGATTTTGTTTCACAATCGATTAAAAAGGACTATGGATTAAAGCATTTAATGTCAATGGCCATTCTAAGCTGAATGTGCCTGCTCTCGTCAGATCGCAGAAGTTACACAGCTTAAGGCCTCGCTAGTACCAGTGTGGGAGACTGTCTGGGAATCCGTGGTGCGGTTGACTTTTTATTATGGCGTTTAGATTTTGTTTCACAATCGATTAAAAAGGACTATGGATTAAAGCATTTAATGTCAATGGCCATTCTAAGCTGAATGTGCCTGCTCTCGTTAGATCACAGAAGTTACACAGCTTAAGGCCTCGCTAGTACCAGTGTGGGAGACTGTCTGGGAATCCGTGGTGCGGTTGACTTCTTATTATGTCGTTTAGATTTTGTTTCACAATAGATTAAATAGGACTATGGATTAAAGCATTTATCGTCAATGGCCATTCTAAGCTGAATGTGCATGCTCTCGTCAGAACGCAGAAGTTACACAGCTTAAGGCCTCGCTAGTACCAGTGTGGGAGACTGTCTGGGAATCCGTGGTGCGGTTGACTTTTTATTATGTTGTTTAGCTTTTGTTTCACAATAGATTAAATAGGACTATGGATTAAGGCTTTTAATGTCAATGGCCATTCTAAGCTGAATGTGCCTGCTCTCGTCAGATCGCAGAAGTTACACAGCTTAAGCCCTCGCTAGTACCAGTGTGGGAGATTGTCTGGGAATCCGTGGTGCGGTTGACTTTTTATTATGTTGTTTAGATTTTGTTTCACAATCGATTAAAAAGGACTATGGATTAAAGCATTTAATGTCAATGGCCATTCTAAGCTGAATGTGCCTGCTCTCGTCAGATCGCAGAAGTTACACAGCTTAAGGCCTCGCTAGTACCAGTGTGGGAGACTGTCTGGGAATCCGTGGTGTGGCTGACTTTTTATTATGTCGTTTAGATTTTGTTTCACAATAGATTAAATAGGACTATGGATTAAAGCATTTAACGTCAATGGCCATTCTAAGCTCAATGTGCCTGCTCTCGTCAGAACGCAGCAGTTACACAGCTTAAGGCCTCGCTAGTACCAGTGTGGGAGACTGTCTTGGAATCCGTGGCGCGGTTGAATTTTTATTATGTCGTTTAGATTTTGTTTCACAATCGATTAAAAAGGACTATGGATTAAAGCATTTAATGTCAATGGACATTCTAAGCTGAATGTCCCTGCTCTCGTCAGATCGCAGAAGTTACACAGCTTAAGGCCTCGCTAGTACCAGTGTGGGAGACTGTCTGGGAATCCGTGGTGCGGTTGAATTTTTATTGTGTCGTTTAGATTTTGTTTCACAATCGATTAAAAAGGACTATGGATTAAAGCCTTTAATGGCAATGGCCATTCTAAGCTGAATGTCCCTGCTCTTGTTAGATCGCAGAAGTTACACAGCTTAACGCCTCGCTAGTACCAGTGTGGGAGACTGTCTGGGAATCCGTGGTGCGGTTGACTTTTTATTATGTCGTTTAGATTTTGTTTCACAATAGATTAAATAGGACTATGGATTAAAGCATCTAACGTCAATGGCTATTCTAAGCTGAATGTGCCTGCTCTCGTCAGATCGCAGAAGTTACACAGCTTAAGGCCTCGCTAGTACCAGTGTGGGAGACTGTCTGGGAATCCGTGGTGCGGTTGAATTTTTATTTTTTCGTTTAGATTTTGTTTCACAATCGATTAAAAAGGACTATGGATTAAAGCATTTAATGTCAATGGCCATTCTAAGCTGAATGTCCCTACTCTCGTCAGATCGCAGAAGTTACACAGCTTAAGGCCTCGCTAGTACCAGTGTGGGAGACTGTCTGGGAATCCGTGGTGCGGTTGCCTTTTTATTATGTCGTTTAGATTTTGTTTCACAATCGATTAAAAAGGACTATGGATTAAAGCATTTAATGTCAATGGCCATTCTAAGCTGAATGTGCCTGCTCTCGTCAGATCGCAGAAGTTACACAGCTTAAGGCCTCGCTAGTACCAGTGTGGGAGACTGTCTGGGAATCCGTAGTGCGGTTGACTTTTTATTATGTCGTTTAGATTTTGTTTCACAATCGATTAAAAAGGACTATGGATTAAAGCATTCAATGTCAATGGTCATTCTAAGCTGAATGTGCCTGCTCTCGTCAGATCGCAGAAGTTACACAGCTTAAGGCCTCGCTAGTACCAGTTTGGGAGACTGTCTGGGAATCCGTGGTGCGGTTGACTTCTTATTATGTCGTTTAGATTTTGTTTCACAATAGATTAAATAGGACTATGGATTGAAGCATTTATCGTCAATGGCCATTCTAAGCTGAATGTGCATGCTCTCGTCAGAACGCAGAAGTTACACGGCTTAAGGCCTCGCTAGTACCAGTGTGGGAGACTGTCTGTGAATCCGTGGTGCGGTTGAATTTTTATTATGTCGTTTAGATTTTGTTTCACAATCGATTAAAAAGGACTATGGATTAAAGCATTTAATGTCAATGGCCATTCTAAGCTGAATGTGCCTGCTCTCGTCAGACCGCAGAAGTTACACAGCTTAAGGCCTCGCTAGTACCAGTGTGGGAGACTGTCTGGGAATCCGTGGTGCGGTTGACTTTTTATTATGTCGTTTAGATTTTGTTTCACAATCGATTAAAAAGGACTATGGATTAAAGCATTTAATGTCAATGGCCATTCTAAGCTGAATGTGCCTGCTCTCGTCAGAGCGCAGAAGTTACACAGCTTAAGGCTTTGCTAGTACCAGTGTGGGAGACTGTCTGGGAATCCGTGGTGCGGTTGACTTTTTATTATGTCGTTTAGATTTTGTTTCACAATAGATTAAATAGGACTATGGATTAAAGCATTTAACGTCAATGGCCATTCTAAGCTGATTGTGCCTGCTCTCGTCAGAACGCAGAAGTTACACAGCTTAAGGCCTCGCTAGTACCAGTGTGGGAAACTGTCTGGGAATCCGTGGTGCGGTTGAATTTTTATTATGTCGTTTAGATTTTGTTTCACAATCGATTAAAAAGGACTATGTATTAAAGCATTTAATGTCAATGGCCATTCAAAGCTGAATGTCCCTGTTCTCGTCAGATCACAGAAGTTACACAGCTTAAGGCCTCGCTAGTACCAGTGTGGGAGACTGTCTGGGAATACGTGGTGCGGTTGACTTTTTATTATGTTGTTTAGATTTTGTTTCACAATAAATTAAATAGGACTATGGATTAAGGCTTTTAATGTCAATGGCCATTCTAAGCTGAATGTGCCTGCTCTCGTCAGATCGCAGAAGTTACACAGCTTAAGGCCTCGCTAGTACCAGTGTGGGAGACTGTCTGGGAATCCGTGGTGCGGCTGACTTTTTATTATGTCGTTTAGATTTTGTTTCACAATCGATTAAAAAGGACTATGGATTAAAGCATTTAATGTCTATGGCCATTCTAAGCTGAATGTGCCTGCTCTCGTCAGATCGCAGAAGTTACACAGCTTAAGGCCTCGCTAGTACCAGTGTGGGAGACTGTCTGGGAATCCGTGGTGCGGCTGACTTTTTATTATGTCGTTTAGATTTTGTTTCACAATAGATTAAATAGGACTATGGATTAAAGCATTTAACGTCAATGGCCATTCTAAGCTCAATGTGCCTGCTCTCGTCAGAACGCAGCAGTTACACAGCTTAAGGCCTCGCTAGTACCAGTGTGGGAGACTGTCTTGGAATCCGTGGTGCGGTTGAATTTTTATTATGTCGTTTAGATTTTGTTTCACAATCGATTAAAAAGGACTATGGATTAAAGCATTTAATGTCAATGGACATTCTAAGCTGAATGTCCCTGCTCTCGTCAGATCGCAGAAGTTACACAGCTTAAGACCTCGCTAGTACCAGTGTGGGAGACTGTCTGGGAATCCGTGGTGCGGTTGACTTTTTATTATGTTGTTTAGATTTTGTTTCACAATAGATTAAATAGGACTATGGATTAAGGCTTTTAATGTCAATGGCCATTCTAAGCTGGATGTGCCTGCTCTGGTCAGAACGCAGAAGTTACACAGCTTAAGGCCTCGCTAGTACCATTGTGGGAGACTGTCTGGGAATCCGTGGTGCGGTTGACATTTTTATTGTGTCGTTTAGATTTTGTTTCACAATCGATTAAAAAGGACTATGGATTAAAGCCTTTAATGTCAATGGCCATTCTAAGCTGAATGTCCCTGCTCTTGTTAGATCGCAGAAGTTACACAGCTTAACGCCTCGCTAGTACCAGTGTGGGAGACTGTCTGGGAATCCGTGGTGCGGTTGACTTTTTATTATGTCGTTTAGATTTTGTTTCACAATAGATTAAATAGGACTATGGATTAAAGCATTTAACGTCAATGGCCATTCTAAGCTGAATGTGCCTGCTCTCGTCGAGATCGCAGAAGTTACACAGCTTAAGGCCTCGCTAGTACCAGTGTGGGAGACTGTCTGGGAATCCGTGGTGCGGTTGAATTTTTATTATGTCGTTTAGATTTTGTTTCACAATCGATTAAAAAGGACTATGGATTAAAGCATTTAATGTCAATGGCCATTCTAAGCTGAATGTCCCTACTCTCGTCAGATCGCAGAAGTTACACAGCTTAAGGCCTCGCTAGTACCAGTGTGGGAGACTGTCTGGGAATCCGTGGTGCGGTTGCCTTTTTATTATGTCGTTTAGATTTTGTTTCACAATCGATTAAAAAGGACTATGGATTAAAGGATTAAAGCATTTAATGTCAATGGCCATTCTAAGCTGAATGTGCCTGCTCTCGTCAGATCGCAGAAGTTACACAGCTTAAGGCCTCGCTAGTACCAGTGTGGGAGACTGTCTGGGAATCCGTAGTGCGGTTGACTTTTTATTATGTCGTTTAGATTTTGTTTCACAATCGATTAAAAAGGACTATGGATTAAAGCATTTAATGTCAATGGCCATTCTAAGCTGAATGTGCCTGCTCTCGTCAGATCGCAGAAGTTACACAGCTTAAGGCCTCGCTAGTACCAGTTTGGGAGACTGTCTGGGAATCCGTGGTGCGGTTGACTTTTTATTATGGCGTTTAGATTTTGTTTCACAATCGATTAAAAAGGACTATGGATTAAAGCATTTAATGTCAATGGCCATTCTAAGCTGAATGTGCCTGCTCTCGTTAGATCACAGAAATTACACAGCTTAAGGCCTCGCTAGTACCAGTGTGGGAGACTGTCTGGGAATCCGTGGTGCGGTTGACTTCTTATTATGTCGTTTAGATTTTGTTTCACAATAGATTAAATAGGACTATGGATTAAAGCATTTATCGTCAATGGCCATTCTAAGCTGAATGTGCATGCTCTCGTCAGAACGCAGAAGTTACACAGCTTAAGGCCTCGCTAGTACCAGTGTGGGAGACTGTCTGGGAATCCGTGGTGCGGTTGACTTTTTATTATGTTGTTTAGCTTTTGTTTCACAATAGATTAAATAGGACTATGGATTAAGGCTTTTAATGTCAATGGCCATTCTAAGCTGAATGTGCCTGCTCTCGTCAGATCGCAGAAGTTACACAGCTTAAGCCCTCGCTAGTACCAGTGTGGGAGATTGTCTGGGAATCCGTGGTGCGGTTGACTTTTTATTATGTCGTTTAGATTTTGTTTCACAATCGATTAAATAGGACTATGGATTAAAGCATTTAACGTCAATGGCCATTCTAAGCTGAATGTGCATGCTCTCGTCAGATCGCAGAAGTTACACAGCTTAAGGCCTCGCTAGTACCAGTGTGGGAGACTGTCTGGGAATCCGTGGTGCGGTTGAATTTTTATTATGTCGTTTAGATTTTGTTTCACAATCGATTAAAAAGGACTATGGATTAAGCCATTTAATGTCAATGCCCATTCTAAGCTGAATGTCCATGCTCTCGTCAGATCGCAGAAGTTACACAGCTTAATGCCTCGCTAGTACCAGTGTGGGAGACTGTCTGTGAATCCGTGGTGCGGTTGACTTTTTATTATGTCGTTTAGATTTTGTTTCACAATCGATTAAAAAGGACTATGGATTAAAGCATTTAATGTCAATGGCCATTCTAAGCTGAATGTGCCTGCTCTCGTCAGATCGCAGAAGTTACACAGCTTAAGGCCTCGCTAGTACCAGTGTGGGAGACTTTCTGGGAATCCGTGGTGTGGTTGACTTTTTATTATGTCGTTTAGATTTTGTTTCACAATCGATTAAAAAGGACTATGGATTAAAGCATTTAATGTCAATGGCCATTCTAAGCTGAATGTGCCTGCTCTCGTCAGATCGCAGAAGTTACACAGCTTAAGGCCTCGCTAGTACCAGTGTGGGAGACTGTCTGGGAATCCGTGGTGTGGTTGACTTTTTATTATGTCGTTTAGATTTTGTTTCACAATCGATTAAAAAGGACTATGGATTAAAGCATTTAATGTCAATGGCCATTCTAAGCTGAATGTGCCTGCTCTCGTCAGATCGCAGAAGTTACACAGCTTAAGGCCTCGCTAGTACCAGTGTGGGAGACTGTCTGGGAATCCGTGGTGCGGCTGACTTTTTATTATGTCGTTTAGATTTTGTTTCACAATAGATTAAATAGGACTATGGATTAAAGCATTTAACGTCAATGGCCATTCTAAGCTCAATGTGCCTGCTCTCGTCAGAACGCAGCAGTTACACAGCTTAAGGCCTCGCTAGTACCAGTGTGGGAGACTGTCTTGGAATCCGTGGCGCGGTTGAATTTTTATTATGTCGTTTAGATTTTGTTTCACAATCGATTAAAAAGGACTATGGATTAAAGCATTTAATGTCAATGGACATTCTAAGCTGAATGTCCCTGCTCTCGTCAGATCGCAGAAGTTACACAGCTTAAGACCTCGCTAGTACCAGTGTGGGAGACTGTCTGGGAATCCGTGGTGCGGTTGACTTTTTATTATGTTGTTTAGATTTTGTTTCACAATAGATTAAATAGGACTATGGATTAAGGCTTTTAATGTCAATGGCCATTCTAAGCTGAATGTGCCTGCTCTCGTCAGATCGCAGAAGTTACACAGCTTAAGGCCTCGCTAGTACCAGTGTGGGAGACTGTCTGGGAATCCGTAGTGCGGTTGACTTTTTATTATGTCGTTTAGATTTTGTTTCACAATCGATTAAAAAGGACTATGGATTAAAGCATTCAATGTCAATGGTCATTCTAAGCTGAATGTGCCTGCTCTCGTCAGATCGCAGAAGTTACACAGCTTAAGGCCTCGCTAGTACCAGTTTGGGAGACTGTCTGGGAATCCGTGGTGCGGTTGACTTCTTATTATGTCGTTTAGATTTTGTTTCACAATAGATTAAATAGGACTATGGATTGAAGCATTTATCGTCAATGGCCATTCTAAGCTGAATGTGCATGCTCTCGTCAGAACGCAGAAGTTACACGGCTTAAGGCCTCGCTAGTACCAGTGTGGGAGACTGTCTGTGAATCCGTGGTGCGGTTGAATTTTTATTATGTCGTTTAGATTTTGTTTCACAATCGATTAAAAAGGACTATGGATTAAAGCATTTAATGTCAATGGCCATTCTAAGCTGAATGTGCCTGCTCTCGTCAGACCGCAGAAGTTACACAGCTTAAGGCCTCGCTAGTACCAGTGTGGGAGACTGTCTGGGAATCCGTGGTGCGGTTGACTTTCTATTATGTCGTTTAGATTTTGTTTCACAATCGATTAAAAAGGACTATGGATTAAAGCATTTAATGTCAATGGCCATTCTAAGCTGAATGTGCCTGCTCTCGTCAGATCGCAGAAGTTACACAGCTTAAGGCTTTGCTAGTACCAGTGTGGGAGACTGTCTGGGAATCCGTGGTGCGGTTGACTTTTTATTATGTCGTTTAGATTTTGTTTCACAATAGATTAAATAGGACTATGGATTAAAGCATTTAACGTCAATGGCCATTCTAAGCTGATTGTGCCTGCTCTCGTCAGAACGCAGAAGTTACACAGCTTAAGGCCTCGCTAGTACCAGTGTGGGAAACTGTCTGGGAATCCGTGGTGCGGTTGAATTTTTATTATGTCGTTTAGATTTTGTTTCACAATCGATTAAAAAGGACTATGTATTAAAGCATTTAATGTCAATGGCCATACAAAGCTGAATGTCCCTGTTCTCGTCAGATCGCAGAAGTTACACAGCTTAAGGCCTCGCTAGTACCAGTGTGGGAGACTGTCTGGGAATACGTGGTGCGGTTGACTTTTTATTATGTTGTTTAGATTTTGTTTCACAATAAATTAAATAGGACTATGGATTAAGGCTTTTAATGTCAATGGCCATTCTAAGCTGAATGTGCCTGCTCTCGTCAGATCGCAGAAGTTACACAGCTTAAGGCCTCGCTAGTACCAGTGTGGGAGACTGTCTGGGAATCCGTGGTGCGGCTGACTTTTTATTATGTCGTTTAGATTTTGTTTCACAATCGATTAAAAAGGACTATGGATTAAAGCATTTAATGTCTATGGCCATTCTAAGCTGAATGTGCCTGCTCTCGTCAGATCGCAGAAGTTACACAGCTTAAGGCCTCGCTAGTACCAGTGTGGGAGACTGTCTGGGAATCCGTGGTGCGGCTGACTTTTTATTATGTCGTTTAGATTTTGTTTCACAATAGATTAAATAGGACTATGGATTAAAGCATTTAACGTCAATGGCCATTCTAAGCTCAATGTGCCTGCTCTCGTCAGAACGCAGCAGTTACACAGCTTAAGGCCTCGCTAGTACCAGTGTGGGAGACTGTCTTGGAATCCGTGGTGCGGTTGAATTTTTATTATGTCGTTTAGATTTTGTTTCACAATCGATTAAAAAGGACTATGGATTAAAGCATTTAATGTCAATGGACATTCTAAGCTGAATGTCCCTGCTCTCGTCAGATCGCAGAAGTTACACAGCTTAAGACCTCGCTAGTACCAGTGTGGGAGACTGTCTGGGAATCCGAGGTGCGGTTGACTTTTTATTATGTTGTTTAGATTTTGTTTCACAATAGATTAAATAGGACTATGGATTAAGGCTTTTAATGTCAATGGCCATTCTAAGCTGGATGTGCCTGCTCTGGTCAGAACGCAGAAGTTACACAGCTTAAGGCCTCGCTAGTACCATTGTGGGAGACTGTCTGGGAATCCGTGGTGCGGTTGACATTTTTATTGTGTCGTTTAGATTTTGTTTCACAATCGATTAAAAAGGACTATGGATTAAAGCCTTTAATGTCAATGGCCATTCTAAGCTGAATGTCCCTGCTCTTGTTAGATCGCAGAAGTTACACAGCTTAACGCCTCGCTAGTACCAGTGTGGGAGACTGTCTGGGAATCCGTGGTGCGGTTGACTTTTTATTATGTCGTTTAGATTTTGTTTCACAATAGATTAAATAGGACTATGGATTAAAGCATTTAACGTCAATGGCCATTCTAAGCTGAATGTGCCTGCTCTCGTCGAGATCGCAGAAGTTACACAGCTTAAGGCCTCGCTAGTACCAGTGTGGGAGACTGTCTGGGAATCCGTGGTGCGGTTGAATTTTTATTATGTCGTTTAGATTTTGTTTCACAATCGATTAAAAAGGACTATGGATTAAAGCATTTAATGTCAATGGCCATTCTAAGCTGAATGTCCCTACTCTCGTCAGATCGCAGAAGTTACACAGCTTAAGGCTTCGCTAGTACCAGTGTGGGAGACTGTCTGGGAATCCGTGGTGCGGTTGCCTTTTTATTATGTCGTTTAGATTTTGTTTCACAATCGATTAAAAAGGACTATGGATTAAAGGATTAAAGCATTTAATGTCAATGGCCATTCTAAGCTGAATGTGCCTGCTCTCGTCAGATCGCAGAAGTTACACAGCTTAAGGCCTCGCTAGTACCAGTGTGGGAGACTGTCTGGGAATCCGTAGTGCGGTTGACTTTTTATTATGTCGTTTAGATTTTGTTTCACAATCGATTAAAAAGGACTATGGATTAAAGCATTTAATGTCAATGGCCATTCTAAGCTGAATGTGCCTGCTCTCGTCAGATCGCAGAAGTTACACAGCTTAAGGCCTCGCTAGTACCAGTTTGGGAGACTGTCTGGGAATCCGTGGTGCGGTTGACTTTTTATTATGGCGTTTAGATTTTGTTTCACAATCGATTAAAAAGGACTATGGATTAAAGCATTTAATGTCAATGGCCATTCTAAGCTGAATGTGCCTGCTCTCGTTAGATCACAGAAATTACACAGCTTAAGGCCTCGCTAGTACCAGTGTGGGAGACTGTCTGGGAATCCGTGGTGCGGTTGACTTCTTATTATGTCGTTTAGATTTTGTTTCACAATAGATTAAATAGGACTATGGATTAAAGCATTTATCGTCAATGGCCATTCTAAGCTGAATGTGCATGCTCTCGTCAGAACGCAGAAGTTACACAGCTTAAGGCCTCGCTAGTACCAGTGTGGGAGACTGTCTGGGAATCCGTGGTGCGGTTGACTTTTTATTATGTTGTTTAGCTTTTGTTTCACAATAGATTAAATAGGACTATGGATTAAGGCTTTTAACGTCAATGGCCATTCTAAGCTGAATGTGCCTGCTCTCGTCAGATCGCAGAAGTTACACAGCTTAAGCCCTCGCTAGTACCAGTGTGGGAGATTGTCTGGGAATCCGTGGTGCGGTTGACTTTTTATTATGTCGTTTAGATTTTGTTTCACAATCGATTAAATAGGACTATGGATTAAAGCATTTAACGTCAATGGCCATTCTAAGCTGAATGTGCATGCTCTCGTCAGATCGCAGAAGTTACACAGCTTAAGGCCTCGCTAGTACCAGTGTGGGAGACTGTCTGGGAATCCGTGGTGCGGTTGAATTTTTATTATGTCGTTTAGATTTTGTTTCACAATCGATTAAAAAGGACTATGGATTAAGCCATTTAATGTCAATGCCCATTCTAAGCTGAATGTCCATGCTCTCGTCAGATCGCAGAAGTTACACAGCTTAATGCCTCGCTAGTACCAGTGTGGGAGACTGTCTGTGAATCCGTGGTGCGGTTGACTTTTTATTATGTCGTTTAGATTTTGTTTCACAATCGATTAAAAAGGACTATGGATTAAAGCATTTAATGTCAATGGCCATTCTAAGCTGAATGTGCCTGCTCTCGTCAGATCGCAGAAGTTACACAGCTTAAGGCCTCGCTAGTACCAGTGTGGGAGACTTTCTGGGAATCCGTGGTGTGGTTGACTTTTTATTATGTCGTTTAGATTTTGTTTCACAATCGATTAAAAAGGACTATGGATTAAAGCATTTAATGTCAATGGCCATTCTAAGCTGAATGTGCCTGCTCTCGTCAGATCGCAGAAGTTACACAGCTTAAGGCCTCGCTAGTACCAGTGTGGGAGACTGTCTGGGAATCCGTGGTGTGGTTGACTTTTTATTATGTCGTTTAGATTTTGTTTCACAATCGATTAAAAAGGACTATGGATTAAAGCATTTAATGTCAATGGCCATTCTAAGCTGAATGTGCCTGCTCTCGTCAGATCGCAGAAGTTACACAGCTTAAGGCCTCGCTAGTACCAGTGTGGGAGACTGTCTGGGAATCCGTGGTGCGGCTGACTTTTTATTATGTCGTTTAGATTTTGTTTCACAATAGATTAAATAGGACTATGGATTAAAGCATTTAACGTCAATGGCCATTCTAAGCTCAATGTGCCTGCTCTCGTCAGAACGCAGCAGTTACACAGCTTAAGGCCTCGCTAGTACCAGTGTGGGAGACTGTCTTGGAATCCGTGGCGCGGTTGAATTTTTATTATGTCGTTTAGATTTTGTTTCACAATCGATTAAAAAGGACTATGGATTAAAGCATTTAATGTCAATGGACATTCTAAGCTGAATGTCCCTGCTCTCGTCAGATCGCAGAAGTTACACAGCTTAAGACCTCGCTAGTACCAGTGTGGGAGACTGTCTGGGAATCCGTGGTGCGGTTGACTTTTTATTATGTTGTTTAGATTTTGTTTCACAATAGATTAAATAGGACTATGGATTAAGGCTTTTCATGTCAATGGCCATTCTAAGCTGTATGTGCCTGCTCTGGTCAGAACGCAGCAGTTACACAGCTTAACGCCTCGCTAGTACCAGTGTGGGAGACTGTCTGGGAATCCGTGGTGCGGTTGACTTTTTATTATGTCGTTTAGATTTTGTTTCACAATAGATTAAATAGGACTATGGATTAAAGCATTTAACGTCAATGGCTATTCTAAGCTGAATGTGCCTCCTCTCGTCAGATCGCAGAAGTTACACAGCTTAAGGCCTCGCTAGTACCAGTGTGGGAGACTGTCTGGGAATCCGTGGTGCGGTTGAATTTTTATTATGTCGTTTAGATTTTGTTTCACAATCGATTAAAAAGGACTATGGATTAAAGCATTTAATGTCAATGGCCATTCTAAGCTGAATGTGCCTGCTCTCGTCAGATCGCAGAAGTTACACAGCTTAAGGCCTCGCTAGTACCAGTGTGGGAGACTGTCTGGGAATCCGTAGTGCGGTTGACTTTTTATTATGTCGTTTAGATTTTGTTTCACAATCGATTAAAAAGGACTATGGATTAAAGCATTCAATGTCAATGGTCATTCTAAGCGGAATGTGCCTGCTCTCGTCAGATCGCAGAAGTTACACAGCTTAAGGCCTCGCTAGTACCAGTGTGGGAGACTGTCTGGGAATCCGTGGTGCGGTTGACTTCTTATTATGTTGTTTAGCTTTTTTTTCACAATAAATTAAATAGGACTATGGATTAAGGCTTTTAATGTCAATGGCCATTCTAAGCTGAATGTGCCTGCTCTCGTCAGATCGCAGAAGTTACACAGCTTAAGGCCGCGCTAGTACCAGTGTGGGAGACTGTCTGGGAATCCGTGGTGTGGTTAACTTTTTATTATGTCGTTTAGATTTTGTTTCACAATCGATTAAAAAGGACTATGGATTAAAGCATTTGATGTCAATGGCCATTCTAAGCTGAATGTGCAAGCTCTCGTTAGATTGCAGAAGTTACACAGCTTAACGCCTCGCTAGTACCAGTGTGGGAGACTGTCTGGGAATCCGTGGTGCGGTTGACTTTTTATTATGTCGTTTACATTTTGTTTCACAATAGATTAAATAGGACTATGGAGTAAAGCATTTAACGTCAATGGCCATTCTAAGCTGAATGTGCCTGCTCTCGTCAGATCGCAGAAGTTACACAGCTTAAGGCCTCGCTAGTACCAGTGTGGGAGACTGTCTGGGAATCCGTGGTGTGGTTGAATTTTTATTATGTCGTTTAGATTTTGTTTCACAATCGATTAAAAAGGACTATGGATTAAAGCATTTGATGTCAATGGCCATTCTAAGCTGAATGTCCCTGCTCTCGTCAGATCACAGAAGTTACACAGCTTAAGGCCTCGCTAGTACCAGTGTGGGAGACTGTCTGGGAATCCGTGGTGCGGTTGACTTTATATTATGTTGTTTAGATTTTGTTTCACAATCGATTAAAAAGGACTATGGATTAAAGCATTTAATGTCTATGGCCATTCTAAGCTGAATGTGCCTGCTCTCGTCAGATCGCAGAAGTTACACAGCTTAAGGCCTCGCTAGTACCAGTGTGGGAGACTGTCTGGGAATCCGTGGTGCGGCTGACTTTTTATTATGTCGTTTAGATTTTGTTTCACAATAGATTAAATAGGACTATGGATTAAAGCATTTAACGTCAATGGCCATTCTAAGCTCAATGTGCCTGCTCTCGTCAGAACGCAGCAGTTACACAGCTTAAGGCCTCGCTAGTACCAGTGTGGGAGACTGTCTTGGAATCCGTGGTGCGGTTGAATTTTTATTATGTCGTTTAGATTTTGTTTCACAATCGATTAAAAAGGACTATGGATTAAAGCATTTAATGTCAATGGACATTCTAAGCTGAATGTCCCTGCTCTCGTCAGATCGCAGAAGTTACACAGCTTAAGACCTCGCTAGTACCAGTGTGGGAGACTGTCTGGGAATCCGTGGTGCGGTTGACTTTTTATTATGTTGTTTAGATTTTGTTTCACAATAGATTAAATAGGACTATGGATTAAGGCTTTTAATGTCAATGGCCATTCTAAGCTGAATGTGCCTGCTCTGGTCAGAACGCAGAAGTTACACAGCTTAAGGCCTCGCTAGTACCAGTGTGGGAGACTGTCTGGGAATCCGTGGTGCGGTTGACATTTTTATTGTGTCGTTTAGATTTTGTTTCACAATCGATTAAAAAGGACTATGGATTAAAGCCTTTAATGTCAATGGCCATTCTAAGCTGAATGTCCCTGCTCTTGTTAGATCGCAGAAGTTACACAGCTTAACGCCTCGCTAGTACCAGTGTGGGAGACTGTCTGGGAATCCGCGGTGCGGTTGACTTTTTATTATGTCGTTTAGATTTTGTTTCACAATAGATTAAATAGGACTATGGATTAAAGCATTTAACGTCAATGGCCATTCTAAGCTGAATGTGCCTGCTCTCGTCGAGATCGCAGAAGTTACACAGCTTAAGGCCTCGCTAGTACCAGTGTGGGAGACTGTCTGGGAATCCATGGTGCGGTTGAATATTTATTATGTCGTTTAGATTTTGTTTCACAATCGATTAAAAAGGACTATGGATTAAAGCATTTAATGTCAATGGCCATTCTTAGCTGAATGTCCCTACTCTCGTCAGATCGCAGAAGTTACACAGCTTAAGGCCTCGCTAGTACCAGTGTGGGAGACTGTCTGGGAATCCGTGGTGCGGTTGCCTTTTTATTATGTCGTTTAGATTTTGTTTCACAATCGATTAAAAAGGACTATGGATTAAAGCATTTAATGTCAATGGCCATTCTAAGCTGAATGTGCCTGCTCTCGTCAGATCGCAGAAGTTACACAGCTTAAGGCCTCGCTAGTACCAGTGTGGGAGACTGTCTGGGAATCCGTAGTGCGGTTGACTTTTTATTATGTCGTTTAGATTTTGTTTCACAATCGATTAAAAAGGACTATCGATTAAAGCATTTAATGTCAATGGCCATTCTAAGCTGAATGTGCCTGCTCTCGTTAGATCACAGAAGTTACACAGCTTAAGGCCTCGCTAGTACCAGTGTGGGAGACTGTCTGGGAATCCGTGGTGCGGTTGACTTCTTATTATGTCGTTTAGATTTTTTTTCACAATAGATTAAATAGGACTATGGATTAAGGCATTTATCGTCAATGGCCATTCTAAGCTGAATGTGCATGCTCTCGTCAGAACGCAGAAATTACACAGCTTAAGGCCTCGCTAGTACCAGTGTGGGAGACTGTCTGGGAATCCGTGGTGCGGTTGACTTTTTATTATGTTGTTTAGCTTTTGTTTCACAATAGATTAAATAGGACTATGGATTAAGGCTTTTAATGTCAATGGCCATTCTAAGCTGAATGTGCCTGCTCTCGTCAGATCGCAGAAGTTACACAGCTTAATCCCTCGCTAGTACCAGTGTGGGAGATTGTCTGGGAATCCGTGGTGCGGTTGACTTTTTATTATGTCGTTTAGATTTTGTTTCACAATCGATTAAATAGGACTATGGATTAAAGCATTTAACGTCAATGGCCATTCTAAGCTGAATGTGCATGCTCTCGTCAGATCGTAGAAGTTACACAGCTTAAGGCCTCGCTAGTACCAGTGTGGGAGACTGTCTGGGAATCCGTGGTGCGGTTGAATTTTTATTATGTCGTTTAGATTTTGTTTCACAATCGATTAAAAAGGACTATGGATTAAGGCATTTAATGTCAATGCCCATTCTAAGCTGAATGTCCATGCTCTCGTCAGATCGCAGAAGTTACACAGCTTAAGGCCTCGCTAGTACCAGTGTGGGAGACTGTCTGTGAATCCGTGGTGCGGTTGACTTTTTATTATGTCGTTTAGATTTTGTTTCACAATCGATTAAAAAGGACTATGGATTAAAGCATTTAAAGTCAATGGCCATTCTAAGCTGAATGTGCCTGCTCTCGTCAGATCGCAGAAGTTACACAGCTTAAGGCCTCGCTAGTACCAGTGTGGGAGACTGTCTGGGAATCCGTGGTGTGGTTGACTTTTTATTATGTCGTTTAGATTTTGTTTCACAATCGATTAAAAAGGACTATGGATTAAAGCATTTAATGTCAATGGCCATTCTAAGCTGAATGTGCCTGCTCTCGTCAGATCGCGGAAGTTACACAGCTTAAGGCCTCGCTAGTACCAGTGTGGGAGACTGTCTGGGAATCCGTGGTGCGGCTGACTTTTTATTATGTCGTTTAGATTTTGTTTCACAATAGATTAAATAGGACTATGGATTAAAGCATTTAACGTCAATGGCCATTCTAAGCTCAATGTGCCTGCTCTCGTCAGAACGCAGCAGTTACACAGCTTAAGGCCTCGCTAGTACCAGTGTGGGAGACTGTCTGGGAATCCGTGGTGCGGTTGACTTTTTATAATGTTGTTTAGATTTTGTTTCACAATAGATTAAATAGGACTATGGATTAAGGCTTTTAATGTCAATGGCCATTCTAAGCTGTATGTGCCTGCTCTGGTCAGAACGCAGCAGTTACACAGCTTAAGGCCTCGCTAGTACCAGTGTGGGAGACTGTCTGGGAATCCGTGGTGCGGTTGAATTTTTATTGTGTCGTTTAGATTTTGTTTCACAATCGATTAAAAAGGACTATGGATTAAAGCCTTTAATGTCAATGGCCATTCTAAGCTGAATGTCCCTGCTCTTGTTAGATCGCAGAAGTTACACAGCTTAACGCCTCGCTAGTACCAGTGTGGGAGACTGTCTGGGAATCCGTGGTGCGGTTGACTTTTTATTATGTCGTTTAGATTTTGTTTTACAATAGATTAAATAGGACTATGGATTAAAGCATTTAACGTCAATGGCTATTCTAAGCTGAATGTGCCTGCTCTCGTCAGATCGCAGAAGTTACACAGCTTAACGCCTCGCTAGTACCAGTGTGAGAGACTGTCTGGGAATCCGTGGTGCGGTTGACTTTTATTATGTCGTTTAGATTTTGTTTCACAATCGATTAAAAAGGACTATGGATTAAAGCATTTAATGTCAATGGCCATTCTAAGCTGAATGTCCCTGTTCTCGTCAGATAGCAGAAGTTACACAGCTTAAGGCCTCGCTAGTACCAGTGTGGGAGACTGTCTGGGAATCCGTGGTGCGGTTGATTTTTTATTATGTCGTTTAGATTTTGTTTCACAATCGATTAAAAAGGACTATGGATTAAAGCATTTAATGTCAATGGCCATTCTAAGCTGAATGTGCCTGCTCTCGTCAGATCGCAGAAGTAACACAGCTTAAGGCCTCGCTAGTACCAGTGTGGAAGACTGTCTGGGAATCCGTGGTGCGGTTGACTTTTTATTATGTCGTTTAGATTTTGTTTCACAATAGATTAAATAGGACTATGGATTAAAGCATTTAACGTCAATGGCCATTCTAAGCTGAATGTGCCTGCTCTCGTCAGCTCGCAGAAGTTACACAGCTTAAGGCCTCGCTAGTACCAGTGTGGGAGACTGTCTGGGTATCCGTGGTGCGGTTGAATTTTTATTATGTTGTTTAGATTTTGTTTCACAATCGATTAAAAAGGACTATGGATTAAAGCATTTAATGTCAATGGCCATTCTAAGCTGAATGTGCCTGCTCTCGTCAGATCGCAGAAGTTACACTGCTTAAAGCCTCGCTAGTACCATTGTGGGAGACTGTCTGGGATACCGTGGTGCGGTTGACTTTTTATTATGTTGTTTAGATTTTGTTTCACAATAGATTAAATAGGACTATGGATTAAGGCTTTTAATGTCAATGGCCATTCTAAGCTGAATGTGCCTGCTCTCGTTAGATCGCAGAAGTTACACAGCTTAAGGCCTCGCTAGTACCAGTGTGGGAGACTGTCTGGGTATCCGTGGTGCGGTTGAATTTTTATTATGTCGTTTAGATTTTGTTTCACAATCGATTAAAAAGGACTATGGATTAAAGCATTTAATGTCAATGGCCATTCTAAGCTGAATGTCCCTGCTCTCGTCAGATCGCAGAAGTTACACAGCTTAAGGCCTCGCTAGTACCAGTGTGGGAGACTGTCTGGGAATCCGTGGTGCGGTTGACTTTTTATTATGTTGTTTAGATTTTGTTTCACAATAGATTAAATAGGACTATGGATTAAGGCTTTTAATGTCAATGGCCATTCTAAGCTGAATGTGCCTGCTCTCGTTAGATCGCAGAAGTTACACAGCTTAAGGCCTCGCTAGTACCAGTGTGGGAGACTGTCTGGGTATCCGTGGTGCGGTTGAATTTTTATTATGTCGTTTAGATTTTGTTTCACAATCGATTAAAAAGGACTATGGATTAAAGCATTTAATGTCAATGGCCATTCTAAGCTGAATGTCCCTGCTCTCGTCAGATCGCAGAAGTTACACAGCTTAAGGCCTCGCTAGTACCAGTGTGGGAGACTGTCTGGGAATCCGTGGTGCGGTTGACTTTTTATTATGTCGTTTAGATTTTGTTTCACAATCGATTAAAAAGGACTATGGATTAAAGCATTTAATGTCAATGGCCATTCTAAGCTGAATGTGCCTGCTCTCGTCAGATCACAGAAGTTACACAGCTTAAGGCCTCGCTAGTACCAGTGTGGGAGACTGTCTGGGAATCCGTGGTGCGGTTGCCTTTTTATTATGTCGTTTAGATTATGTTTCACAATAGATTAAATAGGACTATGGATTAAGGCATTTAACGTCAATGGCCATTCTAAGCTGAATGTGCCTGCTCTCGTCAGAACGCAGAAGTTACACAGCTTAAGGCCTCGCTAGTACCAGTGTGGGAGACTGTCTGGGTATCCGTGGTGCGGTTGAATTTTTATTATGTCGTTTAGATTTTGTTTCACAATCGATTAAAAAGGACTATGGATTAAAGCATTTAATGTCAATGGCTATTCTAAACTGAATGTCCCTGCTCTCGTCAGATCTCAGATCTCAGAGGTTACACAGCTTAAGGCCTCGCTAGTACCAGTGTGGGAGACTGTCTGGGAATCCGTGGTGCGGTTGACTTTTTATTATGTCGTTTAGATTTTGTTTCACAATCGATTAAAAAGGACTATGGATTAAAGCATTTAATGTCAATGGCCATTCTAAGCTGAGTGTGCCTGCTCTCGTCAGATCGCAGAAGTTACACAGCTTAAGGCCTCGCTAGTACCAGTGTGGGAGACTGTCTGGGAATCCGTGGTGCGGTTGAATTTTTATTATGTCGTTTAGATTTTGTTTCACAATCGATTAAATAGGACTATGGATTAAAGCATTTAATGTCAATGGCCATTCTAAGCTGAATGTGCCTGCTCTCGTCAGATCGCAGAAGTTACACAGCTTAAGGCCTCGCTAGTACCAGTGTGGGTGACTGTCTGGGAATCCGTGGTGCGGTTGACTTTTTATTATGTTGTTTAGATTTTGTTTCACAATAGATTAAATAGGACTATGGATTAAGGCTTTTAATGTCAATGGCCATTCTAAGCTGAATGTGCCTGCTCTCGTTAGATCGCAGAAGTTACACAGCTTAACGCCTCGCTAGTACCAGTGTGAGAGACTGTCTGGGAATCCGTGGTGCGGTTGACTTTTATTATGTCGTTTAGATTTTGTTTCACAATCGATTAAAAAGGACTATGGATTAAAGCATTTAATGTCAATGGCCATTCTAAGCTGAATGTCCCTGTTCTCGTCAGATAGCAGAAGTTACACAGCTTAAGGCCTCGCTAGTACCAGTGTGGGAGACTGTCTGGGAATCCGTGGTGCGGTTGATTTTTTATTATGTCGTTTAGATTTTGTTTCACAATCGATTAAAAAGGACTATGGATTAAAGCATTTAATGTCAATGGCCATTCTTAGCTGAATGTGCCTGCTCTCGTCAGATCGCAGAAGTAACACAGCTTAAGGCCTCGCTAGTACCAGTGTGGAAGACTGTCTGGGAATCCGTGGTGCGGTTGACTTTTTATTATGTCGTTTAGATTTTGTTTCACAATAGATTAAATAGGACTATGGATTAAAGCATTTAACGTCAATGGCCATTCTAAGCTGAATGTGCCTGCTCTCGTCAGATCGCAGAAGTTACACAGCTTAAGGCCTCGCTAGTACCAGTGTGGGAGACTGTCTGGGTATCCGTGGTGCGGTTGAATTTTTATTATGTCGTTTAGATTTTGTTTCACAATCGATTAAAAAGGACTATGGATTAAAGCATTTAATGTCAATGGCCATTCTAAGCTGAATGTGCCTGCTCTCGTCAGATCGCAGAAGTTACACTGCTTAAAGCCTCGCTAGTACCAGTGTGGGAGACTGTCTGGGAATCCGTGGTGCGGTTGACTTTTTATTATGTTGTTTAGATTTTGTTTCACAATAGATTAAATAGGACTATGGATTAAGGCTTTTAATGTCAATGGCCATTCTAAGCTGAATGTGCCTGCTCTCGTTAGATCGCAGAAGTTACACAGCTTAAGGCCTCGCTAGTACCAGTGTGGGAGACTGTCTGGGTATCCGTGGTGCGGTTGAATTTTTATTATGTCGTTTAGATTTTGTTTCACAATCGATTAAAAAGGACTATGGATTAAAGCATTTAATGTCAATGGCCATTCTAAGCTGAATGTCCCTGCTCTCGTCAGATCGCAGAAGTTACACAGCTTAAGGCCTCGCTAGTACCAGTGTGGGAGACTGTCTGGGAATCCGTGGTGCGGTTGGCTTTTTATTATGTTGTTTAGATTTTGTTTCACAATAGATTAAATAGGACTATGGATTAAGGCTTTTAATGTCAATGGCCATTCTAAGCTGAATGTGCCTGCTCTCGTCAGATCACAGAAGTTACACTGCTTAAGGCCTCGCTAGTACCAGTGTGGGAGACTGTCTGGGAATCCGTGGTGCGGTTGACTTTTTATTATGTCGTTTAGATTTTGTTTCACAATCGATTAAAAAGGACTATGGATTAAAGCATTTAATGTCAATGGCCATTCTAAGCTGAATGTCCCTGCTGTCGTCAGATCGCAGAAGTTACACAGCTTAAGGCCTCGCTAGTACCAGTGTGGGAGACTGTCTGGGAATCTGTGGTGCGGTTGACTTTTTGTTATGTCGTTTAGATTTTGTTTCACAATAGATTAATTAGGACTATGGATTAAAGCATTTAACGTCAATGGCCATTCTAAGCTGAATGTGCCTGCTCTCGTCAGATCGCAGAAGTTACACAGCTTAAGGCCTCGCTAGTACCAGTGTGGGAGACTGTCTGGGAATCCGTGGTGCGGTTGACTTTTTATTATGTCGTTTAGATTTTGTTTCACAATAGATTAAATAGGACTATGGATTAAAGCATTTAACGTCAATGGCCATTCTAAGCTGAATGTGCCTGCTCTCGTCAGAACGCAGAAGTTACACAGCTTAAGGCCTCGCTAGTACCAGTGTGGGAGACTGTCTGGGAATCCGTGGTGCGGTTGACTTTTTATTATGTCGTTTAGATTTTGTTTCACAATCGATTAAAAAGGACTATGGATTAAAGCATTTAATGTCAATGGCCATTCTAAGCTAAATGTGCCGGCTCTCGTCAGATCGCAGAAGTTACACAGCTTAAGGCCTCGCTAGTACCAGTGTGGGAGACTGTCTGGGAATCCGTGGTGCGGTTGACTTTTTATTATGTCGTTTAGATTTTGTTTCACAATCGATTAAAAAGGACTATGGATTAAAGCATTTAGTGTCAATGGCCATTCTAAGCTGAATGTCCCTGCTCTCTTCAGATCGCAGAAGTTAGACAGCTTAAGGCCTCGCTAGTACCAGTGTGGGAGACTGTCTGGGTATCCGTGGTGCGGTTGAATTTTTATTATGTCGTTTAGATTTTGTTTCACAATCGATTAAAAAGGACTATGGATTAAAGCATTTAATGTCAATGGCCATTCTAAGCTGAATGTGCCTGCTCTCGTCAGATCGCAGAAGTTACACAGCTTAAGGCCTCGCTAGTACCAGTGTGGGAGACTGTCTGGGAATCCGTGGTGCGGTTGACTTTTTATTATGTCGTTTAGATTTTGTTTCACAATCGATTAAAAAGGACTATGGATTAAAGCATTTAATGTCAATGGCCATTCTAAGCTGAATGTGCCTGCTCTCGTCAGATCGCAGAAGTTACACAGCTTAAGGCCTCGCTAGTACCAGTGTGGGAGACTGTCTGGGAATCCGTGGTGCGGTTGACTTTTTATTATGTCGTTTAGATTTTGTTTCACAATCGATTAAAAAGGACTATGGATTAAAGCATTTAATGTCAATGGCCATTCTAAGCTGAATGTGCCTGCTCTCGTCAGATCGCAGAAGTTACACAGCTTAAGGCCTCGCTAGTACCAGTGTGGGAGACTGTCTGGGAATCCGTGGTGCGGTTGACTTTTTATTATGTCGTTTAGATTTTGTTTCACAATAGATTAAATAGGACTATGGATTAAGGCATTTAATGTCAATGGCCATTCTAAGCTGAATGTGCCTGCTCTCGTCAGAACGCAGAAGTTACACAGCTTAAGGCCTCGCTAGTACCAGTGTGGGAGACTGTCTGGGAATCCGTGGTGCGGTTGACTTTTTATTATGTCGTTTAGATTTTGTTTCACAATAGATTAAATAGGACTATGGATTAAAGCATTTAACGTCAATGGCCATTCTAAGCTGAATGTGCCTGCTCTCGTCAGAACGCAGAAGTTACACAGCTTAAGGCCTCGCTAGTACCAGTGTGGGAGACTGTCTGGGTATCCGTGGTGCAGTTGAATTTTTATTATGTCGTTTAGATTTTGTTTCACAATCGATTAAAAAGGACTATGGATTAAAGCATTTAATGTCAATGGCTATTCTAAGCTGAATGTCCCTGCTCTTGTCAGATCGCAGAAGTTACACAGCTTAAGGCCTCGCTAGTACCAGTGTGGGAGACTGTCTGGGAATCCGTGGTGCGGTTGACTTTTTATTATGTCGTTTAGATTTTGTTTCACAATCGATTAAAAAGGACTATGGATTAAAGCATTTAATGTCAATGGCCATTCTAAGCTAAATGTGCCGGCTCTCGTCAGATCGCAGAAGTTACACAGCTTAAGGCCTCGCTAGTACCAGTGTGGGAGACTGTCTGGGAATCCGTGGTGCGGTTGACTTTTTATTATGTCGTTTAGATTTTGTTTCACAATCGATTAAAAAGGACTATGGATTAAAGCATTTAATGTCAATGGCCATTCTAAGCTGAATGTCCCTGCTCTCTTCAGATCGCAGAAGTTAGACAGCTTAAGGCCTCGCTAGTACCAGTGTGGGAGACTGTCTGGGTATCCGTGGTGCGGTTGAATTTTTATTATGTCGTTTAGATTTTGTTTCACAATCGATTAAAAAGGACTATGGATTAAAGCATTTAATGTCAATGGCCATTCTAAGCTGAATGTGCCTGCTCTCGTCAGATCGCAGAAGTTACACTGCTTAAAGCCTCGCTAGTACCAGTGTGGGAGACTGTCTGGGAATCCGTGGTGCGGTTGACTTTTTATTATGTTGTTTAGATTTTGTTTCACAATAGATTAAATAGGACTATGGATTAAGGCATTTAATGTCAATGGCCATTCTAAGCTGAATGTGCCTGCTCTCGTTAGATCGCAGAAGTTACACAGTTTAACGCCTCGCTAGTACCAGTGTGAGAGACTGTCTGGGAATCCGTGGTGCGGTTGACTTTTATTATGTCTTTTAGATTTTGTTTCACAATCGATTAAAAAGGACTATGGATTAAAGCATTTAATGTCAATGGCCATTCTAAGCTAAATGTGCCGGCTCTCGTCAGATCGCAGAAGTTACACAGCTTAAGGCCTCGCTAGTACCAGTGTGGGAGACTGTCTGGGAATCCGTGGTGCGGTTGACTTTTTATTATGTCGTTTAGATTTTGTTTCACAATCGATTAAAAAGGACTATGGATTAAAGCATTTAATGTCAATGGCCATTCTAAGCTGAATGTCCCTGCTCTCTTCAGATCGCAGAAGTTAGACAGCTTAAGGCCTCGCTAGTACCAGTGTGGGAGACTGTCTGGGTATCCGTGGTGCGGTTGAATTTTTATTATGTCGTTTAGATTTTGTTTCACAATCGATTAAAAAGGACTATGGATTAAAGCATTTAATGTCAATGGCCATTCTAAGCTGAATGTGCCTGCTCTCGTCAGATCGCAGAAGTTACACTGCTTAAAGCCTCGCTAGTACCAGTGTGGGAGACTGTCTGGGAATCCGTGGTGCGGTTGACTTTTTATTATGTTGTTTAGATTTTGTTTCACAATAGATTAAATAGGACTATGGATTAAGGCATTTAACGTCAATGGCCATTCTAAGCTGAATGTGCCTGCTCTCGTTAGATCGCAGAAGTTACACAGTTTAACGCCTCGCTAGTACCAGTGTGAGAGACTGTCTGGGAATCCGTGGTGCGGTTGACTTTTATTATGTCTTTTAGATTTTGTTTCACAATCGATTAAAAAGGACTATGGATTAAAGCATTTAATGTCAATGGCCATTCTAAGCTGAATGGCCCTGCTCTCGTCAGATAGCAGAAGTTACACAGCTTAAGGCCTCGCTAGTACCAGTGTGGGAGACTGTCTGGGAATCCGTGGTGCGGTTGATTTTTTTATTATGTCGTTTAGATTTTGTTTCACAATCGATTAAAAAGGACTATGGATTAAAGCATTTAATGTCAATGGCCATTCTAAGCTGAATGTGCCTGCTCTCGTCAGATCGCAGAAGTTACACAGCTTAAGGCCTCGCTAGTACCAGTGTGGGAGACTGTCTGGGAATCCGTGGTGCGGTTGACTTTTTATTATGTCGTTTAGATTTTGTTTCACAATCGATTAAAAAGGACTATGGATTAAAGCATTTAATGTCAATGGCCATTCTAAGCTGAATGTGCCTGCTCTCGTCAGATCGCAGAAGTTACACAGCTTAAGGCCTCGCTAGTACCAGTGTGGGAGACTGTCTGGGAATCCGTGGTGCGGTTGACTTTTTATTATGTCGTTTAGATTTTGTTTCACAATCGATTAAAAAGGACTATGGATTAAAGCATTTAATGTCAATGGCCATTCTAAGCTGAATGTGCCTGCTCTCGTCAGATCGCAGAAGTTACACAGCTTAAGGCCTCGCTAGTACCAGTGTGGGAGACTGTCTGGGAATCCGTGGTGCGGTTGACTTTTTATTATGTCGTTTAGATTTTGTTTCACAATAGATTAAATAGGACTATGGATTAAGGCATTTAACGTCAATGGCCATTCTAAGCTGAATGTGCCTGCTCTCGTCAGAACGCAGAAGTTACACAGCTTAAGGCCTCGCTAGTACCAGTGTGGGAGACTGTCTGGGAATCCGTGGTGCGGTTGACTTTTTATTATGTCGTTTAGATTTTGTTTCACAATAGATTAAATAGGACTATGGATTAAAGCATTTAACGTCAATGGCCATTCTAAGCTGAATGTGCCTTCTCTCGTCAAAACGCAGAAGTTACACAGCTTAAGGCCTCGCTAGTACCAGTGTGGGAGACTGTCTGGGTATCCGTGGTGCGGTTGAATTTTTATTATGTCGTTTAGATTTTGTTTCACAATCGATTAAAAAGGACTATGGATTAAAGCATTTAATGTCAATGGCTATTCTAAACTGAATGTCCCTGCTCTCGTCAGATCTCAGAAGTTACACAGCTTAAGGCCTCGCTAGTACCAGTGTGGGAGACCGTCTGGGAATCCGTGGTGCGGTTGACTTTTTATTATGTCGTTTAGATTTTGTTTCACAATCGATTAAAAAGGACTATGGATTAAAGCATTTAATGTCAATGGCCATTCTAAGCTGAATGTGCCTGCTCTCGTCAGATCGCAGAAGTTACACAGCTTAAGGCCTCGCTAGTACCAGTCTGGGAGACTGTCTGGGAATCCGTGGTGCGGTTGAATTTTTATTATGTCGTTTAGATTTTGTTTCACAATCGATTAAATAGGACTATGGATTAAAGCATTTAATGTCAATGGCTATTCTAAACTGAATGTCCCTGCTCTCGTCAGATCTCAGAAGTTACACAGCTTAAGGCCTCGCTAGTACCAGTGTGGGAGACTGTCTGGGAATCCGTGGTGCGGTTGACTTTTTATTATGTCGTTTAGATTTTGTTTCACAATCGATTAAAAAGGACTATGGATTAAAGCATTTAATGTCAATGGCCATTCTAAGCTGAATGTGCCTGCTCTCGTCAGATCGCAGAAGTTACACAGCTTAAGGCCTCGCTAGTACCAGTGTGGGTGACTGTCTGGGAATCCGTGGTGCGGTTGACTTTTTATTATGTTGTTTAGATTTTGTTTCACAATAGATTAAATAGGACTATGGATTAAAGCTTTTAATGTCAATGGCCATTCTAAGCTGAATGTGCCTGCTCTCGTTAGATCGCAGAAGTTACACAGCTTAACGCCTCGCTAGTACCAGTGTGAGAGACTTTCTGGGAATCCGTGGTGCGGTTGACTTTTATTATGTCGTTTAGATTTTGTTTCACAATCGATTAAAAAGGACTATGGATTAAAGCATTTAATGTCAATGGCCATTCTAAGCTGAATGTGCCTGCTCTCGTCAGATCGCAGAAGTAACACAGCTTAAGGCCTCGCTAGTACCAGTGTGGAAGACTGTCTGGGAATCCGTGGTGCGGTTGACTTTTTATTATGTCGTTTAGATTTTGTTTCACAATAGATTAAATAGGACTATGGATTAAAGCATTTAACGTCAATGGCCATTCTAAGCTGAATGTGCCTGCTCTCGTCAGAACGCAGAAGTTACACAGATTAAGGTCTCGCTAGTACCAGTGTGGGAGACTGTCTGGGAATCCGTGGTGCGGTTGATTTTTTATTATGTCGTTTAAATTTTGTTTCACAATCGATTAAAAAGGACTATGGATTAAAGCATTTAATGTCAATGGCCATTCTAAGCTGAATGTGCCTGCTCTCGTCAGATCGCAGAAGTTACACAGCTTAAGGCCTTGCTAGTACCAGTGTGGGAGACTGTCTGGGAATCCGTGGTGCGGTTGCCTTTATATTATGTCGTTTAGATTTTGTTTCACAATCGATTAAAAAGGACTATGGATTAAAGCATTTAATGTCAATGGCCATTCTAAGCTGAATGGCCCTGCTCTCGTCAGATAGCAGAAGTTACACAGCTTAAGGCCTCGCTAGTACCAGTGTGGGAGACTGTCTGGGAATCCGTGGTGCGGTTGATTTTTTATTATGTCGTTTAGATTTTGTTTCACAATCGATTAAAAAGGACTATGGATTAAAGCATTTAATGTCAATGGCCATTCTAAGCTGAATGTGCCTGCTCTCGTCAGATCGCAGAAGTTACACAGCTTAAGGCCTCGCTAGTACCAGTGTGGGAGACTGTCTGGGAATCCGTGGTGCGGTTGACTTTTTATTATGTCGTTTAGATTTTGTTTCACAATCGATTAAAAAGGACTATGGATTAAAGCATTTGATGTCAATGGCCATTCTAAGCTGAATGTGCCTGCTCTCGTCAGATCGCAGAAGTTACACAGCTTAAGGCCTCGCTAGTACCAGTGTGGGAGACTGTCTGGGAATCCGTGGTGCGGTTGACTTTTTATTATGTCGTTTAGATTTTGTTTCACAATCGATTAAAAAGGACTATGGATTAAAGCATTTAATGTCAATGGCCATTCTAAGCTGAATGTGCCTGCTCTCGTCAGATCGCAGAAGTTACACAGCTTAAGGCCTCGCTAGTACCAGTGTGGGAGACTGTCTGGGAATCCGTGGTGCGGTTGACTTTTTATTATGTCGTTTAGATTTTGTATCACAATAGATTAAATAGGACTATGGATTAAGGCATTTAACGTCAATGGCCATTCTAAGCTGAATGTGCCTGCTCTCGTCAGAACGCAGAAGTTACACAGCTTAAGGCCTCGCTAGTACCAGTGTGGGAGACTGTCTGGGTATCCGTGGTGCGGTTGAATTTTTATTATGTCGTTTAGATTTTGTTTCACAATCGATTAAAAAGGACTATGGATTAAAGCATTTAATGTCAATGGCTATTCTAAACTGAATGTCCCTGCTCTCGTCAGATCTCAGAAGTTACACAGCTTAAGGCCTCGCTAGTACCAGTGTGGGAGACCGTCTGGGAATCCGTGGTGCGGTTGCCTTTTTATTATGTCGTTTAGATTTTGTTTCACAATCGATTAAAAAGGACTATGGATTAAAGCATTTAATGTCAATGGCCATTCTAAGCTGAATGTGCCTGCTCTCGTCAGATCGCAGAAGTTACACAGCTTAAGGCCTCGCTAGTACCAGTGTGGGAGACTGTCTGGGAATCCGTGGTGCGGTTGAATTTTTATTATGTCGTTTAGATTTTGTTTCACAATCGATTAAATAGGACTATGGATTAAAGCATTTAATGTCAATGGCTATTCTAAACTGAATGTCCCTGCTCTCGTCAGATCTCAGAAGTTACACAGCTTAAGGCCTCGCTAGTACCAGTGTGGGAGACTGTCTGGGAATCCGTGGTGCGGTTGACTTTTTATTATGTCGTTTAGATTTTGTTTCACAATCGATTAAAAAGGACTATGGATTAAAGCATTTAATGTCAATGGCCATTCTAAGCTGAATGTGCCTGCTCTCGTCAGATCGCAGAAGTTACACAGCTTAAGGCCTCGCTAGTACCAGTGTGGGTGACTGTCTGGGAATCCGTGGTGCGGTTGACTTTTTATTATGTTGTTTAGATTTTGTTTCACAATAGATTAAATAGGACTATGGATTAAGGCTTTTAATGTCAATGGCCATTCTAAGCTGAATGTGCCTGCTCTCGTTAGATCGCAGAAGTTACACAGCTTAACGCCTCGCTAGTACCAGTGTGAGAGACTGTCTGGGAATCCGTGGTGCGGTTGACTTTTATTATGTCGTTTAGATTTTGTTTCACAATCGATTAAAAAGGACTATGGATTAAAGCATTTAATGTCAATGGCCATTCTAAGCTGAATGTGCCTGCTCTCGTCAGATCGCAGAAGTAACACAGCTTAAGGCCTCGCTAGTACCAGTGTGGAAGACTGTCTGGGAATCCGTGGTGCGGTTGACTTTTTATTATGTCGTTTAGATTTTGTTTCACAATAGATTAAATAGGACTATGGATTAAAGCATTTAACGTCAATGGCCATTCTAAGCTGAATGTGCCTGCTCTCGTCAGAACGCAGAAGTTACACAGATTAAGGTCTCGCTAGTACCAGTGTGGGAGACTGTCTGGGAATCCGTGGTGCGGTTGATTTTTTATTATGTCGTTTAGATTTTGTTTCACAATCGATTAAAAAGGACTATGGATTAAAGCATTTAATGTCAATGGCCATTCTAAGCTGAATGTGCCTGCTCTCGTCAGAACGCAGAAGTTACACAGCTTAAGGTCTTGCTAGTACCAGTGTGGGAGACTGTCTGGGAATCCGTGGTGCGGTTGCCTTTTTATTATGTCGTTTAGATTTTGTTTCACAATCGATTAAAAAGGACTATGGATTAAAGCATTTAATGTCAATGGCCATTCTAAGCTGAATGTGCCTGCTCTCGTCAGATCGCAGAAGTTACACAGCTTAAGGCCTCGCTAGTACCAGTGTTGGAGACTGTCTGGGAATCCGTGGTGCGGTTGACTTTTTATTATGTCGTTTAGATTTTGTTTCACAATAGATTAAATAGGACTATGGATTAAAGCATTTAATGTCAATGGCCATTCTAAGCTGAATGTGCCTGCTCTCGTCAGATCGCAGAAGTTACACAGCTTAAGGCCTTGCTAGTACCAGTGTGGGAGACTGTCTGGGAATCCGTGGTGCGGTTGACTTTTTATTATGTCGTTTAGATTTTGTTTCACAATAGATTAAATAGGACTATGGATTAAAGCATTTAACGTCAATGGCCATTCTAAGCTGAATGTGCCTGCTCTCGTCAGAACGCAGAAGTTACACAGATTAAGGCCTCGCTAGTACCAGTGTGGGAGACTGTCTGGGAATCCGTGGTGCGGTTGACTTTTTATTATGTCGTTTAGATTTTGTTTCACAATCGATTAAAAAGGACTATGGATTAAAGCATTTAATGTCAATGGCCATTCTAAGCTGAATGTTCCTGCTCTCGTCAGATCGCAGAAGTTACACAGCTTAAGGCCTCGCTAGTACCAGTGTGGGAGACTGTCTGGGAATCCGTGGTGCGGTTGACTTTTTATTATGTCGTTTAGATTTTGTTTCACAATCGATTAAAAAGGACTATGGATTAAAGCATTTAATGTCAATGGCCAGTCTAAGCTGTATGTGCCTGCTCTTGTTAGATCGCAGAACTTACACAGCTTAACGCCTCGCTAGTACCAATGTGGGAGACTGTCTGGGAATCCGTGGTGCGGTTGACTTTTTATTATGTCGTTTAGATTTTGTTTCACAATAGATTAAATAGGACTATGGATTAAAGCATTTAACGTCAATGGCCATTCTAAGCTGAATGTGCCTGCTCTCGTCACATCGCAGAAGTTACACAGCTTAAGGCCTCGCTAGTACCAGTGTGGGAGACTGTCTGGGAATCCGTGGTGCGGTTGACTTTTTAGTATGTCGTTTAGATTTTGTTTCACAATCGATTAAAAAGGACTATGGATTAAAGCATTTAATATCAATGGCCATTCTAAGCTGAATGTGCCTGCTCTCGTCAGATCGCAGAAGTTACACAGCTTAAGGCCTCGCTAGTACCAGTGTGGGAGACTGTCTGGGAATCCGTGGTGCGGTTGACTCTTTATTATGTCGTTTAGATTTTGTTTCACAATCGATTAAAAAGGACTATGGATTAAAGCATTTATTGTCAATGGCCATTCTAAGCTGAATGTGCCTGCTCTCGTCAGATCGCAGAAGTTACACAGCTTAAGGCCTTGCTAGTACCAGTGTGGGAGACTGTCTGGGAATCCGTGGTGCGGTTGCATTTTTATTATGTCGTTTAGATTTTGTTTCACAATCGATTAAAAAGGACTATGGATTAAAGCATTTAATGTCAATGGCCATTCTAAGCTGAATGTCCCTGCTCTTGTCAGATCGCAGAAGTTACACAGCTTAAGGCCTCGCTAGTACCAGTGTGGGAGACTGTCTGGGAATCTGTGGTGCGGTTGACTTTTTGTTATGTCGTTTAGATTTTGTTTCACAATAGATTAATTAGGACTATGGATTAAAGCATTTAACGTCAATGGCCATTCTAAGCTGAATGTGCCTGCTCTCGTCAGATCGCAGAAGTTACACAGCTTAAGGCCTCGCTAGTACCAGTGTGGGAGACTGTCTGGGAATCCGTGGTGCGGTTGACTTTTTATTATGTCGTTTAGATTTTGTTTCACAATAGATTAAATAGGACTATGGATTAAAGCATTTAATGTCAATGGCCATTCTAAGCTGAATGCGCCTGCTCTCGTCAGATCGCAGAAGTTACACAGCTTAAGGCCTCGCTAGTACCAGTGTGGGAGACTGTCTGGGAATCCGTGGTGCGGTTGACTTTTTATTATGTCGTTTAGATTTTGTTTCACAATAGATTAAATAGGACTATGGATTAAAGCATTTAACGTCAATGGCCATTCTAAGCTGAATGTGCCTGCTCTCGTCAGAACGCAGAAGTTACACAGCTTAAGGCCTCGCTAGTACCAGTGTGGGAGACTGTCTGGGAATCCGTGGTGCGGTTGACTTTTTATTATGTCGTTTAGATTTTGTTTCACAATAGATTAAATAGGACTATGGATTAAAGCATTTAACGTCAATGGCCATTCTAAGCTGAATGTGCCTGCTCTCGTCAGAACGCAGAAGTTACACAGCTTAAGGCCTCGCTAGTACCAGTGTGGGAGACTGTCTGGGTATCCGTGGTGCAGTTGAATTTTTATTATGTCGTTTAGATTTTGTTTCACAATCGATTAAAAAGGACTATGGATTAAAGCATTTAATGTCAATGGCTATTCTAAGCTGAATGTCCCTGCTCTTGGCAGATCGCAGAAGTTACACAGCTTAAGGCCTCGCTAGTACCAGTGTGGGAGACTGTCTGGGAATCCGTGGTGCGGTTGACTTTTTATTATGTCGTTTAGATTTTGTTTCACAATCGATTAAAAAGGACTATGGATTAAAGCATTTAATGTCAATGGCCATTCTAAGCTGAATGTGCCTGCTCTCGTCAGATCGCAGAAGTTACACAGCTTAAGGCCTCGCTAGTACCAGTGTGGGAGACTGTCTGGGAATCCGTGGTGCGGTTGACTTTTTATTATGTCGTTTAGATTTTGTTTCACAATCGATTAAAAAGGACTATGGATTAAAGCATTTAATGTCAATGGCCATTCTAAGCTGAATGTCCCTGCTCTCTTCAGATCGCAGAAGTTAGACAGCTTAAGGCCTCGCTAGTACCAGTGTGGGAGACTGTCTGGGTATTCGTGGTGCGGTTGAATTTTTATTATGTCGTTTAGATTTTGTTTCACAATCGATTAAAAAGGACTATGGATTAAAGCATTTAATGTCAATGGCCATTCTAAGCTGAATGTGCCTGCTCTCGTCAGATCGCAGAAGTTACACTGCTTAAGGCCTCGCTAGTACCAGTGTGGGAGACTGTCTGGGAATCCGTGGTGCGGTTGCCTTTTTATTATGTTGTTTAGATTTTGTTTCACAATAGATTAAATAGGACTATGGATTAAGGCTTTTAATGTCAATGGCCATTCTAAGCTGAATGTGCCTGCTCTCATTAGATCGCAGAAGTTACACAGCTTAACGCCTCGCTAGTACCAGTGTGAGAGACTGTCTGGGAATCCGTGGTGCGGTTGACTTTTATTATGTCGTTTAGATTTTGTTTCACAATCGATTAAAAAGGACTATGGATTAAAGCATTTAATGTCAATGGCCATTCTAAGCTGAATGGCCCTGCTCTCGTCAGATAGCAGAAGTTACACAGCTTAAGGCCTCGCTAGTACCAGTGTGGGAGACTGTCTGGGAATCCGTGGTGCGGTTGATTTTTTATTATGTCGTTTAGATTTTGTTTCACAATCGATTAAAAAGGACTATGGATTAAAGCATCTAATGTCACTGGCCATTCTAAGCTGAATGTGCCTGCTCTCGTCAGATCGCAGAAGTTACACAGCTTAAGGCCTCGCTAGTACCAGTGTGGGAGACTGTCTGGGAATCCGTGGTGCGGTTGACTTTTTATTATGTCGTTTAGATTTTGTTTCACAATCGATTAAAAAGGACTATGGATTAAAGCATTTAATGTCAATGGCCATTCTAAGCTGAATGTGCCTGCTCTCGTCAGATCGCAGAAGTTACACAGCTTAAGGCCTCGCTAGTACCAGTGTGGGAGACTGTCTGGGAATCCGTGGTGCGGTTGAGTTTTTATTATGTCGTTTAGATTTTGTTTCACAATCGATTAAAAAGGACTATGGATTAAAGCATTTAATGTCAATGGCCATTCTAAGCTGAATGTGCCTGCTCTCGTCAGATCGCAGAAGTTACACAGCTTAAGGCCTCGCTAGTACCAGTGTGGAAGACTGTCTGGGAATCCGTGGTGCGGTTGTCTTTTTATTATGTCGTTTAGATTTTGTTTCACAATAGATTAAATAGGACTATGGATTAAAGCATTTAACGTCAATGGCCATTCTAAGCTGAATGTGCCTGCTCTCGTCAGAATGCAGAAGTTACACAGATTAAGGTCTCGCTAGTACCAGTGTTGGAGACTGTCTGGGAATCCGTGGTGCGGTTGAATTTTTATTATGTCGTTTAGATTTTGTTTCACAATCGATTAAAAAGGACTATGGATTAAAGCGTTTAATGTCAATGGCCATTCTAAGCTGAATGTCCCTGCTCTCGTCAGATCGCAGAAGTTACACAGCTTAAGGCCTCGCTAGTACCAGTGTGGGAGACTGTCTGGGAATCCGTGGTGCGGTTGGCTTTTTATTATGTTGTTTAGATTTTGTTTCACAATAGATTAAATAGGACTATGGATTAAGGCTTTTAATGTCAATGGCCATTCTAAGCTGAATGTGCCTGCTCTCGTCAGATCACAGAAGTTACACAGCTTAAGGCCTCGCTAGTACAAGTGTGGGAGACTGTCTGGGAATCCGTGGTGCGGTTGACTTTTTATTATGTCGTTTAGATTTTGTTTCACAATAGATTAAAAAGGACTATGGATTAAAGCATTTAATGTCAATGGCCATTCCAAGCTGAATGTCCCTGCTCTCGTCAGATCGCAGAAGTTACACAGCTTGAAACCTCGCTAGTACCAGTGTGAGAGACTGTCTGTGAATCCTTGGTGTGGTTGACTTTTTATTATGTCGTTTAGATTTTGTTTCACAATCGATTAAAAAGGACTATGGATTAAAGCATTTAATGTCAATGGCCATTCTAAGCTGAATGTGCCTGCTCTCGTCAGATCGCAGAAGTTACACAGCTTAAGGCCTCGCTAGTACCAGTGTGGGAGACTGTCTTGGAATCCGTGGTGCGGTTGACTATTTATTATGTCGTTTAGATTTTGTTTCACAATCGATTAAAAAGGACTATGGATTAAAGCATTTAATGTCAATGGCCATTCAAAGCTGAATGTGCCTGCTCTCGTCAGATCGCAGAAGTTACACAGCTTAAGGCCTCACTAGTACCAGTGTGGGAGACTGTCTGGGAATCTGTGGTGCGGTTGACTTTTTATTATGTCGTTTAGATTTTGTTTCACAATAGATTAAATAGGACTATGGATTAAAGCATCTAACGTCAATGGCCATTCTATGCTGAATGTGCCTGCTCTCGTCAGAACGCAGAAGTTACACAGCTTAAGGCCTCGCTAGTACCAATGTGGGAGACTGTCTGGGAATCCGTGGTGCGGTTGAATTTTTATTATGTCGTTTAGATTTTGTTTCACAATAGATTAAAAAGGACTATGGATTAAAGCATTTAATGTCAATGGCCATTCTAAGCTGAATGTCCCTTCTCTCGTCAGATAGCAGAAGTTACACAGCTTAAGGCCTCGCTAGTACCAGTGTGGGAGACTGTCTGGGAATCCGTGGTGCGGTTGACTTTTTATTATGTCGTTTAGATTTTGTTTCACAATAGATTAAAAAGGACTATGGATTAAAGCATTTAATGTCGATGGCCATTCTAAGCTGAATGTCCCTTCTCTCGTCAGATCGCAGAAGTTACACAGCATAAAACCTCGCTAGTACCAGCGTGAGAGACTGTCTGGGAATCCGTGGTGTGGTTGACTTTTTATTATGTCGTTTAGATTTTGTTTCACAATCGATTAAAAAGGACTATGGATTAAAGCATTTAATGTCAATGGCCATTCTAAGCTGAATGTGCCTGCTCTCGTCAGATCGCAGTAGTTACACGGCTTAAGGCCTTACTAGTGTGGGAGACTGTCTGGGAATCCGTGGTGCTGATGACCTATTGTTATGCTGTTTAGATTTTGTTTCACAATCAATTAAAAATAAAAATAGACTAAAGCTTTAAAAGTTAATGGCCATTCTAAGCTGAAATGTGCCTTTTCTCGTCAAATCGCAGAAGATTAACACTTTAAGACCTCGCTAGTACCAGTGTGGGAGACTGTCTGGCAATCCGTGGTGCTGTTGACCTAACGCTTTGTTGTTTAGATTTTGTTTCACAACGGATTAAAAATAAAAATAGACTAAAGCTTTAAACGTTAACGTCTATTCTAAGCTAAAATGTGCCTTTTCTCGTCAAATCGCAGAAGAATAACACTTTAAGACCTCGCTAGTACCAGTGTGGGAGACTGTCTGGGAATCCGTGGTGCTGTTGACTTATTATAATGTTGTTTAGCTTTTGTTTCACAATCAATTAAAAAAGGACTATGGACTAAAGCTTAAGATGTCAATGGCCATTCTAAGTTGAATGTGCCTGCTCTCATCAGATTGCAGTACTCACGTGGCTTTGGGGCTCGCTAGTACCAGTGTGGGATTCTGTGGTGCTGTTGACCTATTGTTATGCTGTTTAGATTTTGTTTCACAATATATTAAAAATAAAAATAGACTAAAGCTTTAAAAGTTAATGACCATTCTAAGCTGAAATGTGCCTTTTCTCGTCAAATCGCAGAAGAATAACACTTTAAGACCTCGCTAGTACCAGTGTGAGAGACTGTCTGGGAATCCGTGGTGTGGTTTACTTATTACTATGTCGTTTAGATTATGTTTCATAATCGATTAAAAAAAGGACTATGGACTAAAGCTTAAAGGGAATGTGTTGCCAGAAAAACATGTTTTTTTAAAAAAAATTAAACATTTAGTGTGTGGGTGATTAAACATTGTTCAAATTTTTTTTATTTTTTTCACAAGTCAGGAAATATTATAAATTAATTCTAATTTATAATACTACCCATTTTTGGTCACTAGATGGAGCTATTCCCGAAATTGCAGCTTTGCAAAATTGGGTAAAAAGCCCTCGCTCTAGTGAGCTCTCAGCATCCCCCCCTCCTTTATCCTGGCTAGTGCCGGGATAAATGAGGGGTTTGAACGGTGTAACCTCCTACACTGTGTGTCGCCATTTTTTGAGCTAACACACAGTGTAGTAGGTTTACATACAGTAGTAAACACACACAAACACGAACATACATTGAAATCTCTTACCTGCTCCTGCCGCCGCGGCTCCCTCCGGCCCGTCCGCTCCGTTTGCTGCCGCTGGTCCAAGTGCACAAATCCGGAAGCCGCGACCGGAAGTAGTAATATTACTGTCCGGCCGCGACTTCCGGTCCACAGGAAAATGGCGCCGGACGGCGCCAATTTCGAATTGGACTGTGTGGGAGCGGCGCATGCGCAGTTCCCACACAGACGCCGTACACTGAAGTCAATGGGACGGGAGCCGTTCGCAGTCCCTATGGGACTGTGGCTGCCGTATTCCATGTCTGTATGTGTCGTTAATCGACACACACAGAAATGGAACAAAAAATGGCAGCCCCCATAGGGAAGAAAAAGTGTAAAAATAAGAAAAAGTAAAACACAAACACACAAATGAATATAAACGTTTTTAATAAAGCACTAACATCTTTAACATATAAAAAAATAATTTGTGATGACACTGTTCCTTTAAGGTGTCAGTAGACATTCTAAGCTGAATGTGCCTTCTCTCATCAGATTGCAGAAATTACACAGCTTAACACCTTGCCAGTACCAGTGTGGGAGACTGTCTGTTGTGCTGTTGACCTATTGTTATGCAGTTTAGATTTTGTTTCACAATCGACTTAAAAGGACTATGGACAAAAGTTTCAAAAGTTTCAAAAGCGAATGGCCATTCTAAGCTGAATTTGCCTGCTGTTGTCAGAACGCAGTAGTTACAGTGTGGGAGTCTGTCTGGGAATCCTTGGTGCTGTTGACCTATTGTTATGTCTGTTTAGATTTTGTTTCACAATCGATAAAAAAGGACTATGGACTAAAGTCTTAAAAGTCAATGGCCATTCTAAGCTGTATGTGCCTGCTCTCGTCAGATCGCAGTAGTTACATGTCTTTAGGCCTCTTTAGTACCAGCGTGGGAATCCGTTGACCTATTGTTATGCAATTTAGATTTTGTTTTACAATCGATTAAAAAAGGAATATGGAGTAACACTTTTAATGTCAATGGCCATTCTAAGCTGAAAGTGCCTGCTCTCGTCACATCGCAGAAGTTTCATGGCTTAAGACCTTGCTAGTACCAGCGTGGGAGGCTGTCTGCTAATCCGTGGTGCTGTTGACCTATAGTTATGCTGTTTAGATTTTGTTTCACAATCGATTAAAGAAGGACTATGGACTAAAGCTTTAAAAGGTAACAGCCATTCTAAGCTGAACGTGCTTGCTCTTGTCATGTCTCAAAAGCTACATGTTTTAAAGCATCGCAATTTCGAGTGTGGGAGCCTGTCTGGGATTACGTGGCGCTGTTGACCTATTTTTATACTGTTTAGCATTTGTTTCACAATCGATTAAAATAGGACTATGGACTAAATCTTTAAAAGTCAATGGCCTTTCTAAGCTGAATGTGCTTGCTCTTGTCAGAGCACAGTAGTTACACAACTTAAGGACTTGCTAGTACCAGTGTGGGAGACGGTCTGGGAATCCGTGGTGCGGTTGACCTTTAGTTATGCAGTTTAGATTTTTTTTCACAATCGATTGAAAAGGAATATGAACTAAAGTTTTAAACGTTAATGGCCATTCTAAGCTGAATGTGCCTGTGTTCGTTAGATCACAGTAGTTCCTTGGCTTAATACCTTGCTAGTACTAGTGTGGGAGATAGTGTGCGGATCCATGGTGCTGTTGACCTCCAACTATGTTGTTCAGATTTTGTTTCACAATCGATTAAAAAAAAACTATGGACTAAAGCTTTAAATGTCAATGGCCATTCTAAGCTAAATGTGCCTTCTCTCGTCAGATCGCAGAAGTTACATATATTAAGACCACGCTAGTACCAGTGTGGGAGACTGTCTGGGAATCCGTGGTGCGGTTGACTTTTTATTATGTTTAGATTTTGTTTCACAATCGATTAAAAAGGACTATGGATTAAAGCATTTTATGTCAATGGCCGTTCTAAAATTAATGTTCCTTCTCTCGTCAGATTGCAGAAGTTGCACAGCTTAAGCCCTCGCTAGTACCCGTGTGGGAGACTGTCTGGGAATCCGTGGTGCGGTTGACTTTTCATTATGTCGTTTAGATTTTGTTTCACAATCGATTAAAAAGGACTATGGATTAAAGCATTTAATGTCAATGGCAATGCTATGCTGAATGTGCCTGCTCTCGTCAGGTCGCAGAAGTTACACAGCTTAAGGCCTTGCTAGTACCAGTGTCTGGGAATCTGTGGTGTGGTTGACTTTTTATTATATTGTTTAGAATTTGTTTCACAATCGATTAAAAAGGACTATGGATTAAAGCATTTAATGGCAATGGCCATTCTATGCTGTATGTGTCTGCTCTCTTCAGATCTCCAGAAGTTACACAGCTTAAGGCCTCGCTAGTACCAGTGTGGGAAGCTATCTGTGAATCCGTGGTGGGGTTGCCTTTTTATTATGTAGTTTAGATTTTGTTTCACAATCGATTAAAAAGGACTATGAGATAAAGCATTTAATGTCAATGGCCATTCTAAGCTGAATGTGCCTGCTCTTGTCTCATTGCAAAAGTTACTCAGCTTAAGGCCTCGCTAGTACCAGTGTGGGAGACTGACTGGGAATCCGTGGTGTGGTTGACCTTTTGTTATGCAGTTTAGAGTTTGTTTCACAATCGATTGAAAAGGACTATGAACTAAAGTTTTAAAAGTTAATGGCCATTCTAAGCTGAATGTGCCTGTGTTCGTTAGATCACAGTAGTTACCTGGCTTAATACATTGCTAGTACTAGTGTGGGAGATAGTGTGTGGATCCATGGTGCTGTTGACCTCCAACTTTATTCTTCAGATTTTGTTTCACAATCGATTAAAAAAGGACTATGGACTAAAGCTTTAAATGTCAATGGCCATTCTAAGCTAAATGTGCATTCTCTCGTCAGATCGCAGAAGTTACACATATTAAGACCTCGCTAGTACCAGGGTGGGAGGCTGTCTGGGAATCTGTTTTGCTGTAGACCTAGTGTTTGACGTTTAGATTTTGTTTCACAATCGATTAAAAAAGGACTATGGATAAAAGGTTTTGAAGTCAATGGCCATTCTAAGCTGAATGTGCCTGCTCTTGTCAGATCACAGTAGTTTAATGGCTTAAGGCCTCTCTAGTATCAGTGTGGGAGACTGTCTGGGAATCCGTGGTACTGTTGACCTATTGTTATGCAGTTTAGATTTTGTTTCACAATCGATTAAAAAGGACTATGGACTTAAGTTTTAAAAGTCAATGTCCATTCTAAGCTGAATGTGCATGCTTGCATTAGATCACAGTAGTTACCCGGCTTAAATCCTCACTTGTACCAGTGTGGGAGACTGTCTAGGAATCTGTGGTACTGTTGACCTAAAGCTATGTTGTTTAGATTTTGTTTCACAATCGATTAAAAAAGGACTATGGAATAAAGCTTTAAGGCTGGATTCATACGACCATGTTATGTCCGTAATGGACGGAATGTATTTAGTCCGGAAGTCCCGGACCGAACACAGTGCAGGGAGCCGGGCTCCTAGCATCATAGTTATATACGATGCTAGGAGTCCCTGCCTCGCTGCAGGACAACTGTCCCGTACTGTAATCATGTTTTCAGTACGGGACAGTAGTTCCACGGAGAACCAATTGTAGACCAATTGTTTGCCGTTTAGATTTTTTTTCACAATCGATTTAAAAAGGACTATGGATTAAAGCTTTAAATGTCAATGGCCATTCTAAGCTGTAAGTGCCTGCTCTTGTCAGTTTGCAGAAGTTATATAGCTTAAGCCCTTGCTAGTACCAGTGTGGGAGACTGGGAATCCGTGGTGCGGTTGACATATTATTGTGTTGTTTAGATTTTGTTTCACGATTTTTTAAAAAAGGAATATGGGCTAAAGTTTTCTGTCTATGGCTATTCTAAGCTGAATGTGCCTGCTCTCATCACATCGCAGAAGTTACACGGCTTAAGACCTTACTATTACCAGCGTGGGAGACTGTCTGGTTATCCATGGTGCTGTTGAACTAATGTTATGCAGTTTAGATTTTATTTCACAATCGACCAAAAAGGACTAAAGTTTTAAAAGACAAAGGTCATTCTATGCTGAATGTACCTGCTCTCCCTGCTCTTGTCTGATCATAGAAGTTACCTGGCTTAAGACCCTGCTAGTAGTCGTGTGGGAGACCGTCTAGGAATCCGTGGTGCTGTTGACCTATTGTTATGCTGTTTAGCTTTTGTTTCACAATCGATTAAAAAAGGATTATGGACTAACGCTAAAGATGTCAATGGCCATTCTAAGCTGAGAGTGCCTGCTCTCGTCTGATTATAGTAGTTACATGGCTTAAGCCCTCGCTAGTGCTAGTGTGGGAGACTGTCTTGGAATCCGTGGTGCTGTAGACTTGTTGTTTGCCGTTTAGGTTTTGTTTCACCATCGATTAAAAAAGTACTAAAAATTTAAAAGTCTATGGTCATTCCAATCTGAATGTGCCTGCTCTTGACAGATAGCAGAAGATACACAGCTTAAGACCTTCCTAGTACCAGTGTGGGAGACTGTCTTGGAATCCGTGGTGCAGTTAACCTATTGTCATGCAGTTTAAATTTTGTTTCACAATCGATTCGAAAAGGACTATGGACTAAAGCATCAAATGTCAAGGGCCATTCTAAGCTGAACATGCCTGCTCTCGTCAGATTGCATAAATTGCACAGCTTAAGGCTTTGCTAGTACCAGTCCAGGAATCCGTGGCGCTGTTCACATATTGTTATGCCGTTTAGATTTTGTTTCAGAATCGATTAAAAAGGACTATAGACTAAAGACTAAAGCTTTAAAAGTCAAAGGCCGTTCTAAGCTGAATGTGCCTTCTGTCGTCAAACCGCAGAAGAATAACGCCTTAAGATCTCGCTAGTACCAGTGTGGGAGGCCTATTGTTTGCTGTTTAAATTTTGTTTCACAATCGATTAAAAAAGGACTATGGACTAACTCTTTAAAAGTCAATGTCCATTCTAAGCTGAATATACCTGCTCTCATCAGTTCATAAAAGTTATATGCCTTAAGACCCTGCTTGTACCAGTGTGGGAGTCTGTCTTAGAATCCATAGTACTGTTGACCTATAGTTATGCCATTTAAATTTTGTTTCACAATCTATTAAAGAAGGACTATGGACTAAAGCATTAAAAGGTAATGGCCATTCTAAGCTGAATGTACCTGCTCTTGTTACTTCATAGAAGTTACATGGCTTAAGACTTTGCTAGTACTAGTGTGGGAAACTGTCTTGGAATCCGTGGTGCTGTTGAACTATTGTTATGCCGTCTAGATCTTGTTTCACAATCTATTAAAAAGGACTATAGACTAAAGCTTTACTAGTCAATGACCATTCTAAGCTGAATGTGCCTTCTCTCATCATATTGCAGAAGTAATGCTCCTTAAGGCCTCTCTAGTACCTATGTGGGAGACTGTCTGGGAATCCACGGTGCTGTAGACCTATTGTTTGCCGTTTAGATTTTGTTTCACAATCGATTTAAAATTTTAGTCCATAGTCCTTTTTTTGGCTAATCTAAGCTGAATGTACCTGCTCTCGTCAGATCGCAGTAGTTACATGGCTTAAGGCCTTGCTAGTACTAGTGTGGGAGACTGTCTGGGTATCTATGGTGCTGTTGACCTCCAGCTATGTTGTTTAGATTTTGTTTCACAATCGATTAAAAAAGGACTATGGACTAAAGCTTTAAATGTCAATGGCCATTCTAAGCTGAATGTGCCTGCCCTCGTCAGATTGCAGAAGTTACACATATTAAGACCTCGCTAGTACTAGTGTGGGAGGCTGTCTGGGAATCTGTTTTGTTGTAGACCTATTGTTTGGCGTTTAGATTTTGTTTTCACAATCTATTAAAAAAGGACTATGGATAAAATCTTTTAAAGTCAATGGCCATTCTAAGCTGAATATTCCTGCTCTTGTCAGATCACAGAAGTTACACAGCTTTAGGCCTCGTTAGTACCAGTGTGGGAGACTGTCTGGGAATCCGTAGTGCGGTTGATATATTATGTCTTTTAGATTTTGTTTCACAATCGATTAAAAAAGGACTAAGGATTAAAGGAACAGTGTCATCACAAATAAATTTTTTATATGTTAAAGATGTTAGTGCTTTAATAAAAACGTTTATATTCATTTGTGTGTTTGTGTTTTACTGTTTCTTATTTTTACACTTTTTCTTCCCTATGGGGGCTGCCATTTTTTGTTCCATTTCTGTGTGTGTCGATTAACGACACACACAGACATGGAATACGGCAGCCACAGTCCCATAGGGACTGCGAACGGCTCCCGTCCCATTGACTGCCGTGTACGGCGTCTGTGTGGGAACTGCGCATGCGCCGCTCCCACACAGTCCTATTCGAAATCCGGCGCCATTTTCCTGTGGACCGGAAGTCGCGGCCGGACAGTAATATTACTACTTCCGGTCGCGGCTTCCGGACTTGTGCACATGGAACAGCGGCAGCAAAGGGAGCGGACGGGCCGGAGGGAGCCGCGGCGGCAGGAGCAGGTAAGAGATTTCAATGTATGTTAGTGTTTGTGTGTGTTTACTACTGTATGTAAACCTACTACACTGTGGGTTACCTCAAAAAATGGCGACACACAGTGTAGGAGGTTAAACCTTTCAAACCCCTCGTTTATCCCGGCACTAGCCAGGATAAAGGAGGGGGGGATGCTGAGAGCTCACTAGAGCGAGGGCTTTTAACCCAATGTTGCAATGCTGCAATTTTGGGAACTAGCTCCATCTAGTGACCAAAAATGGGTAGTATTATAAATTAGAAAAAATTTATAATATTTCCTGACTCGCGAAAAAAAAAAAAAAAATTTGAACAATGTTTAATCACCCACACACTAAATGTTTAATTTTTAAAAAAAAAACATGTTTTTCTGGCAACACATTCCCTTTAAAGCAGTAGATGTCAATGCCCATTCTAAGCCAAATGTGCATGCTCATCACATCGCTGAAGTTACACAGCTTAAGATCTTGCTAGTACCAGTGTGGTAGGCTGGCTGGGAAACCGTGGTAATGTAGACCTGTTTGCTGTTTAGATTTTATTTCACAATCTACTAAAAAGGACTATGCACTAAAGTTTTAAAAGTCAATGGCCATTCTAAGCTAAACGTACCTGCTTTCCTTAGATCACAGAAGTTACCCGGCTTAAGGCCTTGCTAGTACCAGTGTGGAAGACTGGGAATCTGTGGTGCTGTTGAACTATAGCCATGTTTAGAGTTTGTTTCACACTCTATTAATTAAGGACTATGGACTAAAGCTATAAATGTCAATGGCCATTCTAAGCTGAATGTGCTTTCTCTCATCAGATCGCAGAAATTACACAGATTAAGACCTTGCTAGTACCAGTGTGGGAGGCTGTCTGAAAATCCATATTGCTGTAGACCTGTTTGCCGTTTAGATTTTGTTTCACAATCGATAAACTGACTTTGGACTAAAACATTAAAAGTTAATGGCCATACTATGCTGAATGTTCCTGCTCTCGTCAGAGCGCAGAAGTTACACAGTTTAAGCCCTCGCTAGTACCAATGTGGGAGCCTGTTCTGGAATTTGTGGTGCTGTTGACTTATTGTTATACTGCTTAGATTTTGTTTCACAATCGATTTAAAAAGGGACTTTGGACTAAAGCAATAAAAGTCAATGGCCACTCTAAGCTAAATGTGCATGCTCTCGTCAGAATGCTGAAGTCACACAGCTTAAGACCTTGCTAGTACCAGTGTGGGAGACTGTCTGGGAATCCGTGGTGCTGTTGACCTGTTATGCGCTTTAGATTTTGTTTCACAATCGATTAAAAAGGACTATTGATTAAAGCATTAATAGTCAATAGCCATTCTAAGCTGAAATGTGCCTTCTCTCTTTAAATCGCAGTAGAACAACACCTTAAGGCTGGATTCACACGAACGTTGCGTTTTTGCGCGCGTGAAAAATGCGCCGTTTCGGTTGCGTTGGAGTAGCGTGTGGCATCCGTTTGGGCAGCGTGATAGCGTATTTAACGCGCGTATGGCATGCGTTTTTTACGCGCGTCAAAACAATGGAGGGTAGAGTAATGGAGAGGGCAGCCTACAAAAAGACACCTTCTCCAACACCTGCTTGCTGTGAGCACATGTTCGCATCAAGATTTCACGTTACCTCACACTTTGGCCCGTGTTTGATGTTTTTGGGTGGTTTTACAGGTTAAAAAACTACTATTGCTGCAGATGTCAGTTTAAACTGTGCGCATGTGCTCAGAAAGTGAAAAGCCACTTCCTGGTTTGTAGTTGTTTTGTCTAGTCTGCTCAACTCATTTACATAGACTTAACAAGTGTTGCGTGAAAAACGCTGTGCGTACGGAGGTGCTTCCGTGTGCCCTGCGTTGTTTTCACGCACCCATTGACTTCAATGGGTGCGTGATGCGTTGAAAACGCTGAATCAACGGACATGTCGTGCCTTTTTGGCAACGGAGCAACGCTGCGCAAAAACCACGCACATGTCTGCACAGCCCCATAGACTAATATAGGTTCGGGCAACGCGCATGAAAATCACGCGCGTTGCACGCGCGTATTTTACGTTCGTCTGAATATAGCCTTAGACCTATCTAGTATCAGTGTGGGAGCCTGTCTGGGAATCCGTGGTGCTCTAGACCAATTGTCATGCAGGTTCGATTTTGTTTCACAATCGATTAAAAAGGACTATGGACTAAAGCATTAAAAGTCAATGGCCATTCTAAGCTGAATGTCCCTGCTCTCGTCAGATCGCAGAAGTTACACAGCTTAAGGCCTCGCTAGTACCAGTGTGGGAGACTGTCTGGGAATCCGTGGTGCGGTTGATTTTTTATTATGTCGTTTAGATTTTGTTTCACAATCGATTAAAAAGGACTATGGACTAAAGCATTAAAAGTCAATGGCCATTCTAAGCTGAATGTGCCTGCTCCCGCCAGATTGCAGAAGTAACCCGCCTTAAGGTCTCACTAGTTCCATTGTGGGAGGCTGTCTAGGAATCCGAAGAGCTGTTGACCTATTGTTATGCCATTTAGATTTTGTTTCACAATCGATTAAATAAGGACAATGGACTAAAGTTTCAAATGTCAATGGCCTTTCTAAGCTGAATGTGCCTGCTTTCATCAGATTGCAGAAGTTACACAGCTTAAGTCCTTGCTAGTACCAGTGTGGGAGACTGTCTGGGAAGCAATGGTGCTGTTGACTTTTTATTATGTCGTTTAGATTTTGTTTCACAATCGATTAAAAAAGGAGTTTGGATTAAAAGTCAATGGCCATTCTATGCTGAATGTGATCTGACGAGAGAAGGTACATTCAGCATAGAATGGCCATTGACTTTTAACAGGTTCCCGACCGCTGGCCGTAAATATACGGCCAGCGGCCAGGGTCTCTAAAGTCCGGCGTATAGTATATATACGGCCGCACTTCAGAGACTGTGCACGCGCGATCGCGTGCACACAGCTCTATGCCCTGGCTGTTGCTAACAGCCATGGGCACTGGGCAGAATGTCAGGGGTCAATCTTTTGGCCCCTGAACATGTGATCGCTGTGACAACCAATCACAGCGATCACATGCATTTCTGCATAGAAAACAGTGTGCACGCGATCGCGTGCACACAGCCCTGTGCCCTCGCTGTTACCAACAGCTCTGGGCACTGGGCAGAGTATCAGGGACCAATCTGATGGTCCCTGATCATGTGGTCGCTGTGAAAACCTATCACAGCGACCACATTTGTTTTATTTTGACTTTTCTGGCAGTAAATCTCCTGCCTCTTTTCTTCTCCTCAAACATTGTTTCAGTTTGAGGAGAAGAAGAGACTCGGGAGAATTGCTGCCAGAAGAATACAGTGAAAAAAAATACAGTTACACTAAAACATTCTCTGTATAGATAGATTTCTATCTATCTATACAATCTATCTATCCATCTATCTTTTTTTCTATATATCTACCTTTCTATCTTTTATTCTATTAGAATAGGCAGGTAGGGAGTATATAATTATATATATATATCCACATATATATAATATATATAGCAATAGCGGTTTATTTTTTTGTTAGCGGTAGTGTAGATATATATAGCAGTTAGTTTGTGTGTTTTATAAAAAAAAAAAAAAAAAAAAAAATTTGTTTAGTTAGTGTTAGTGTTAGTTACGTTATGGCGAGGAAGTTGTTTAGCGCCGAGGAGGCATACGCCATGCTGTGGTCTGAGTCGGAGACCGCATCAGAGATGGCGTCCGAGATGGAACCTGTTTTAGGTAGTGACGATGACAGCGTCACTTCAGGTTCATCTTCAGGGGACGTTGTCCCTGATGCAGTCGAAACTGCAGAACATGAAAGCGCAGGGCCAAGTAGCGCTGTAGCACGGGACAGCCTGGTCCCTCCAGTCCAGGCTCTTGTATGGGCACCTGCCCCATCTTTTGGGCCTAGAATCCACGGATTTACGGCCACTCCTGGCATAACCGTGGACAATACAAATTTTGTCCAAATGGATTACTTCCATTTATTTATAACGGACGACATCCTAAATCAGATTGTCCACGAAACAAATTTATATGCCACGCAATATATAAGGCAGAAACCTTCATCCACCCATGCCAGAGATTGGACGCCCACCAATTTGCAGGAATTAAAAAATTTTTTGGGGCTCACCCTAAATATGGGTATTGTCAAAAAGCCCTCCATTAGGTCTTACTGGTCAACAAGACCCGCCCAAGCCACCCCAGTATATTCTGCAGTAATGCCCAGGTCTCGTTATGAGACAATAATGAGGTTCCTCCACTTCAATGACAACGCACAGGCCCCCCCAAGTACCGATGCAAACCGGGATCGGTTGTTCAAAATAAGACCGCTAATAAATTCCCTGAATAATTTATTTCTGCAACTCTACACCCCTGAGCAGAATGTAAGTGTGGACGAATCCCTCCTCAACTTCCATGGCAGACTTAGCTTTCGCCAATATCTACCTTCCAAAAGGGCAAGATATGGCGTTAAGCTCTACAAATTGTGTGAAAGCGGGTCAGGATATACCACCGCCTTCAGGATTTATGAAGGGCGGGACCGCACAATAAATGTTCCTGGATGCCCCCCTGATCTTTCCACCAGCAGTAAGATTGTGTGGGAGATAATGCAGCCTCTGCTTCACAAGGGGTACCACCTGTACTGTGATAATTTTTATTCCAGTGTGCCCCTGTTTAGGCATTTGCATGCTGCAAGGACTGGGGCATGTGGTACCATGCGCAAAAACAGAATTGGTTTTCCACAGCAATTAGTGGGGAAGCGCATGGTAAAGGGGGACTCCTGTGCTTATGCATCTGAGGAATTGCTGGCGGTCAAGTTCAGGGATCGCAAAGATGTGTATGTGCTAAGCACGATTCATACCGCAGGAACAGTGGCAGTGAGGGAAAGAGGGGCAACATCGGACAAGCACAAACCAGTGAGCGTGTCCGAATATAACAAGTACATGGGGGGGGTGGATTTAAGCGACCAGGTTTTACAGCCCTATTTAGTAAAACGCAAAACTAAAACCTGGTACAAAAAAGTGGCCATTTATTTGTTACAGGTGGCCATCCACAACTCATTTGTGCTCTATAAAAAAAACAGAGGCAGAGACACATACCTGGATTTCCAGGAGAAAATTATTGAAGGCCTCATTTTTGATGTTCAGGACACCCGAGAATGCCCCCAGTCTGAGGATGTCACGCGACTGACTGAAAGACACTTCGTCAGTCGGATTCCCCCAACAGCAACCAGAAGCAACCCCCAGAAAAAGTGCCGCGTCTGCAGAAAAGATGGGCACCGCAAAGATTCCCGATATTTCTGTCCCTCATGTCCCTCGCAACCAGGCCTGTGCATTGAGCCATGTTTTAAAAAATACCACACTGTTCTGAATTATTAGATTTTAGTTAATTTGTTGAAAATATATTTGCCCTACATTACTTTTTTATTTTTCCCCTGATTTTACTCCAAGGGTGAGGGAGGGAATGGGTGGGGGGTGGATGTCATGTTTGATGTTTTCTAAAGTTCATCTGCTGGAGAGCTCCATTTGCATTAACCTGAAATTTCTTATTTTAGAAAACCCCAAAAAATAAATTCCCATTATACCCCTAGATGAATATTTTGGGATTTCTGCTTCAAGAGCAGATATTTTGGAAGTGTTATAGAAACTCTGTTGAGTTTTGTAAAACCAGCTTTGAAAAAAAGCGATTTGTGAAATAATCTTCTTCTATCCTCCGCCCTCCTACATCTCTATGTGATAAATAAGGCCACATATTTGGTATCTCCGTGCACGGGAGAAGTGGCAGAATGTGAACGGAGATTAATTTTGTCCGTGGTCTATACCGTGTGTGAAAAATGCTGGTATAAACTGACGCATTTGCTAAAAAATTGCTAATTTTATTTTGATCCATCTTATTCAAGAAACTTTCAGAAGAAAACTGGACTGTCTAAAAATATGATAAACCCCTTGAAGGAAACCTTGTGGGGTCTACTTGTGTGAATGAAGTCGTTTATGGGGTGATTCTAATGTTTCAGCAGCATTAGGCCCCCCAGAAAACAGTATGCGGCTATAAAGTCAAGTGCAGAATTCCTGGACCGAAAAGGCCAAAAAGCCTCCTTTTATGCCAAGCCCTGGCACATGCCCGTGAATAAAGCACACATATTTGGTATCCCCATGCACGGGAGAAGTGGAAGAATGTGAAATGCGATGAATTTTGTCCGTGGTCCATTTTGTGTGTGAAAAAGCTAGCATAAACTGGCGCAATTGTTAAAAAAAAAAGGTAATTTTATTTTGTTCCATCTTATTCAAGAAACTTTCAGAAGAAAACTGGACTGTCTAAAAATATGATAAACCCCTTGAAGGAAACCTTGTGGGGTCTACTTGTGTGAATGAAGTCATTTATGGGGTGATTCTAATGTTTCAGCAGCATTACACACCCCAGAAAACAGTATGCTGCTATAAAATCAAATGCAAAATTCCTGGACCAAAAAGCCTCCTTTTATGCCAAGCCCTGGCACATGCCCGCACAGCGAATAAGGCACACATATTTGGTATCCCCATGCACGGGAGAAGTGGAAGAACGTGAAAGGAGATGAATTTTGGCCGTGGTCTATACCGTGTGTGAAAAATACTAGCCTAAACTGACGCATTTGCTAAAAAAGTGCTGATTTTATTTTGTTCCATCTTATTCAAGAAACTTTCAGAAGAAAACTGGACTTGCTAAAAATATGATAAACCCCTTGAAGGAAACCTTGTGGGGTCTACTTGTGTGAATGAAGTCATTTATGGGGTGATTCTAATGTTTCAGCAGCATTAGGCCCCCCAGAAAACAGTATGCGGCTCTAAAATCAAATGCAAAATTCCTGGACCGAAAATGCCAAAAAGCCTCCTTTTATGCCAAGCCCTGGCACATGCCCGCACAGCGAATAAGGCACACATATTTGGTATCCCCATGCACGGGAGAAGTGGAAGAACGTGAAAGGAGATGAATTTTGTCCGTGGTCTATACCGTGTGTGAAAAATACTAGCCTAAACTGACGCATTTGCTAAAAAAGTGCTGATTTTATTTTGTTCCATCTTATTCAAGAAACTTTCAGAAGAAAACTGGACTTGCTAAAAATATGATAAACCCCTTGAAGGAAACCTTGTGGGGTCTACTTGTGTGAATGAAGTCATTTATGGGGTGTTTCTAATGTTTCAGCAGCATTAGGCCCCCCAGAAAACAGTATGCGGCTCTAAAATCAAATGCAAAATTCCTGGACCGAAAATGCCAAAAAGCCTCCTTTTATGCCAAGCCCTGGCACATGCCCGCACAGTGAATAAGGCACACATATTTGGTATCCCCATGCACGGGAGAAGTGGAAGAACGTGAAAGGAGATGAATTTTGTCCGTGGTCTATACCGTGTGTGAAAAATACTAGCCTAAACTGACGCATTTGCTAAAAAAGTGCTGATTTTATTTTGTTCCATCTTATTCAAGAAACTTTCAGAAGATAACTGGACTTGCTAAAAATATGATAAACCCCTTGAAGGAAACCTTGTGGGGTCTACTTGTGTGAATGAAGTCATTTATGGGGTGTTTCTAATGTTTCAGCAGCATTAGGCCCCCCAGAAAACAGTATGCGGCTCTAAAATCAAATGCAAAATTCCTGGACCGAAAATGCCAAAAAGCCTCCTTTTATGCCAAGCCCTGGCACATGCCCGCACAGTGAATAAGGCACACATATTTGGTATCCCCATGCACGGGAGAAGTGGAAGAACGTGAAAGGAGATGAATTTTGGCCGTGGTCTATACCGTGTGTGAAAAATACTAGCCTAAACTGACGCATTTGCTAAAAAAGTGCTGATTTTATTTTGTTCCATCTTATTCAAGAAACTTTCAGAAGATAACTGGACTTGCTAAAAATATGATAAACCCCTTGAAGGAAACCTTGTGGGGTCTACTTGTGTGAATGAAGTCATTTATGGGGTGTTTCTAATGTTTCAGCAGCATTAGGCCCCCCAGAAAACAGTATGCGGCTCTAAAATCAAATGCAAAATTCCTGGACCGAAAAGGCCAAAAAGCCTCCTTTTATGCCAAGCCCTGGCACATGCCCGCACAGTGAATAAGGCACACATATTTGGTATCACCATGCACGGGAGAAGTGGAAGAACGTGAAAGGAGATGAATTTTGGCCGTGGTCTATACCGTGTGTGAAAAATACTAGCCTAAACTGACGCATTTGCTAAAAAAGTGCTGATTTTATTTTGTTCCATCTTATTCAAGAAACTTTCAGAAGATAACTGGACTTGCTAAAAATATGATAAACCCCTTGAAGGAAACCTTGTGGGGTCTACTTGTGTGAATGAAGTCATTTATGGGGTGTTTCTAATGTTTCAGCAGCATTAGGCCCCCCAGAAAACAGTATGCGGCTATAAAATCAAGTGCAGAATTCCTGGACCGAAAAGGCCAAAAAGCCTCCTTTTATGCCAAGCCCTGGCACATGCCCGCACAGTGAATAAGGCTCACATATTTGGTATCCCCATGCACGGGAGAAGTGGAAGAATGTGAAAGGAGATTAATTTTGGCCGTGGTTCATACCGTGTGTGAAAAATGCTAGCATAAACCGACGCAATTGTTAAATTCTTGCATTTTTTTCCAATTTTGCCCACTTTAGTGAAAAAAAAAAAAATGATATATACTGACAAATGCCACTAAAACAAAGCCCTATCTGTCCTTTAAAAAGAGTGTAAAATTCAAAGATGAACTTTATTCACCTGCTGAGTTATAGTCATGTAAAGAAGCGCATAGCAAAATTGTGAAATTTGCTCTGGTCATTTAGCTGTAAAACAGCCTAGTCCTTAACCGGTTAATGTTTTAGTCCAAACTCCTTTTTTAATCGATTGTGAAACAAAATCTAAATGGCAAACAACGAGTCTACAGCACCACGGAATCCCAGACTGTCTCCCACACTGGTACTAGCAATGTCTTAAGCTGTGTAATTTATGTGATCTGACGAGAGAAGTTACACAGCTTAAGACATTGCTAGTACCAGTGTGGGAGACTGTCTGGGAATCCGTGGAGCTGTTGAACTATTGTAATACCGTTCAGACTTTGTATTAAAATAGGACTTTGGACTAAAGCTTTAAAAGTCAATGTTCACACTAAGCTGAATGTAACTGCTCTCCCTGCTCTTTTCCGTTCATAGAAGTTACATGGCTTAAGACCGTGCTAGTACTAGTGTGGGAGACCGTCTGGGATTCCGTGGTGCTGTAGACTCGTTGTTTGCCATTTAGATTTTGTTTCACAATCTATTAAAAAGGGACTATGGACTAAAGCTTTTAATGTCAATGGCCATTCTAAGCTGAATGTGCCTGCTCTCATCCGATCACAGCAGTTACACAGCTTAAGGCTGGGTACACACACACTATTTACGGATGTAATTCGGGCATTTTACACCTCGAATTACGTCCGAAAATATGGCTCGACAGCGCCAGCAAACATCTGCCCATTGAAAGCAATGGGTTTTACATTGGTCTGTTCCCACGAGGCGTTAATTTACGCGTCGCTGTCAAAAGACGGCGCGTAAATAGACGGCTGCGTCAAAGAAGTGCCTGTCAATACTTGGGACGTAACCGACGCTCCGTAAAACCCATTGAAGTCAATGGTATTCTTCAGAAACACTTTTCAGGCGTTTGGACACACTTGCAGGGTATTTTGAGACGCCTGAAAAGACGCTTCAAATAACGTCTGAAAATGGCCAAACACTCCCCCAAGGGGTGTTGCCAATGCAGCCATTTTAAAAGGCCATTTTTGCCATTTTGATGCAAGGTGCTTAGGAATAACCCACATTTATCAGCTTCACCATGGCACCCCCAACCTACAGGAGGATGCATATAGATGTGGATGCCCTCATCTCTGAAGTAAGTAGCAAATGAAATCCCTAATGTTTGTTTGTTTTTGGAGGGGGGGGTGCGCAAAAATTCATTATTGTACACAGAAGACACTATGCAAGTGCAACCATATGTCTAGCCCCTGTTTTTACATTTGTCATGGCTTTATTTAATCTGCGTGTCTTTATATACATGGGCCAAATCTACCCGTACACAATGCAAAGTATGTAATGTTAACTTCGCTTCAGGAACATGCCATTTGTTTAGCAACATCTCCACGTGCGATTGCGCACAGACCTCACGGCGCATGTGTAGCTGTTATTAACTGTAAACTCTCTGTTGGAAAGTCCTCAATGTTAAATCTGGCTACATTGTTTTATTGTCCTTTTCTCTTTGTAGGCACATTCTTGGTACAATGTGCGCAGCATATTTGTATGTCATTTATGGTGTGTTCAAGGTCTGCCCCACATGTGCACTCTATGTGTGAATTTGCCTCGTTTCATTGCGGCCGGTTGATGTGCGTTTGGAGCACAGCAATGTGTAAACACCACACAATCCCTCCTGCCTTGCAATTCCTTGCATGTACAACCCCCGCGGCCCACATTATGCACTTTACCTCATGAAGTAACCTGAGTAGGTAGACTGTGTTCCCTTTTTTCGGGGATTGTGACTTGCAAAGAAAAGATTACCGTGTGTGTTTGTGTTTTGTCCCACTGCAAAAACGAAGCCATCTTGAGAATATAATGATCTTTCCTTACACTTGGATTTTAAAATAGATTTTTATTTTTTTTACTTGGTGTGTTGCAAAGGTGCAGGCCAGCCCAAATCTATGGGATAAGCAGGTAGCTGGCTATTCAAATCGTGCCCAGAGACAGGACTCCTGGGAGGAGATATGCGTGGCGCTGTACCCCGACTGGGTGAGGCATTCAAATAAGGAGCAGGGCGACATTGGTGAGTGTTTGTCATCTGGCCATGTAGGCTATTTGAATGATGATGTTTAGTTGTTATAAAGGGAAATGGTGTGTATCGCCACAAATGTTTTTCTCATGACAGTCGTAAATGCCTCAGAGGAGCAAGTACATTTTCCATGCAAAATAACCACATCTTAGCTGGGTTGGTGTGATGCAACAGTTAACTTTCTTTATAACCTCCAAACTGAGGTTACATTTCCTTTAAAGGGATAGTCTGATGTTTTGGGCCACAGTTCATGTTCCCTATTTTTTTCAGAAAAAGGCCTCCAGACATGCTGGAAGAGTATCCGCGACCGCTTCCAGAGATACCTGAAGAAGGCAGAGAGGAGTGGGTCCTCTCCCTCACAAGGGTCACCATGTCCGTTCCACCAGCAGCTGCTGTACCTCCTGCCCAACAGGGCACTCCACCAGTAAGTTGTTTCCCATCCATTTCGAAAGCACTACATGTTATGATGTCTTGCAGCTCATTGGTAGGCATACGTTTAGACACATATGTATTGTTCTCACATTTCAGGGCTCAGAGAGGCAACCCATTTAGCACAGCTTTTTGCATTTTTTGTTTCCTTCCTAATGGCTCCCTTGGAAGTGTGTCTACCCAACATGTACTATGTGTGTGTGTCAAGATGTGGGATTAGTGGTACCAAACATACTCATGTCACCCCCTAAATGCCATTTTCATGCGTACCTTGGTGTGACGGTAAACACAAGGTGAAACCCGTGTTCACATTGTACTACAACCATGGCAGTGTCATGAAGGCGCATCGGATTTGCTCGATAGAATAATTTGGATAACTAGTACGTTTGGCCCAACATTCGTCATGCCACTTGTAATGCTAGCAAACTACCATTTGCTGGTTCCTCTACGCTAGGTGTGTGCTTTTGGCTAGTATCTAAGTATTGATGAAGTAGCATGTTTTCGGTTGTAATTGTTGCTCTGGTGGGTGGGCCAAAAAGTTAGCGCACCAAGAAACATGGGTGTTGCAATAAAGGATGAGAGTGATCTCTGCTCCCAAAATACATCATATTCTCCTTGCTCATTCTCAGATCCTCTGGAAATGTTCGGCAACTGATGGAAGAGTGTCCCGCTGCAGTAGAGGAACAGCAGCTGAGGGAGAGGGACCCGAGTCCATCCACTTCTCGCGAGGACCCTCTGGAAGCGGAGCCTCACTTTCCATCAGACGCGGAACCTTCTGGCATGTCACCCTCCTCTGAAGTGGCGGAAGAAATTACTGCGCCACCTGCTGCCACCCAGGTGCCACTTGGCACACAACACGGCCGCCACACCCCACCTGCTCTCCTGGCATCCGACAGCGATCTCGGAGGACCCTCCGGACAATCAAGCGTCAACTAGAAGTTGAGACCAACGCCATGTCCTTTATCCGGAGGGTCGACGGCGATGAGGAGTATGATTTTTTTTTTTTTTTTTTTGGGCTACGCCGTTGCATCTCGCTGCCGCCAGATGCAACGGCATGTTGGCCAGACTTTCATGGCTTACACTCTAGCCGTGGGGGCAGCCTTCGAGATCGCAGTCCCTCTCCCACCCCTGGAGGAGCTGGTCTACAACCTCCATAGGACCACTGGCCTGAGGGAGGCATCCTCCAGAATGCCCCAGAGCCCACGACCTGTTAATGCATATACCGAGACACCAAACCGCCCTCCCAAGCCATTCCCTCAGCTGCATCCCAGTTCCTGGAAACAATCTACCCTTACCCACCCTCCCAATACACAACCTCTGGCTTCCGCCCAAATTATCCCCAACATTTCCCATCAAATTATCTCCCACCTTCCAATTATGACTCTCCTCCCCGTTTCACCCATATGTAGTCCCTTTATTTGTGTATTGTTTGCACAGATGCCACGTACATTTTTTTTTTGCCCTGTTTGTAAATGTCTTATTAGTGTTGGTTGACATAGCAATATTTGCAATGCTGTAATTGCAAATACGGAAATTCATGTGCCGAGTAAAGTGTTAAAGTTTTAATGCCTGGAACATGTGTTTTACATTAACAACAACATTACCACAAACACAAAGGGACACACGGACAAAGCAAAGCAAGTAACATTCTCTGATCCATTGACACAACACCTTTTTTGATGTGCATGCATATTTCCACCATTAATGCAGACTTTACAAAACAACAGTTCAAAAATTTCGACAGTTTGTACGCAGCTTACGGCATGCCACATAGTTCCAACACATAGTGTGTACTAAGGGGGGGGGGGGTATGTATGATCCGTGCACACCATTTTCTTCCCAAAAACAGAAACGTTGTCTTTGGCCTACTCCTGGATGGGATGCTGAACACTGCGGCTGGAATCCTGCCAGGACACTGTACCTTCGGGACTCATGAAGTAGTCAGTGAAGGCATCTCTCACCTGTACTCCACGGTTGGATGGTCTTCCTATATTCCAGTTGATGTGGGGGTCACGGAAAGCTGTCTGTGTCTCCACCTCCACGTCACCTCACTTGTGATCCCGAACGTAGTTGTGAAGAACACAGACAGCTTTAATGACCCCATCAACTGTGGACGCATCCAACTGAAGTGCACAGGTAAAGACCCTCTATTACTAACCATGATCCCAAAGGTGCACTCCACGAAGCGTCGTGCCCGGCTCAGCCTCTCATTGAAGACTCTCTTCCGGGCATCTAGTCTCCTCCGTGGGTATGGGCGCAGCAGGTTCTGCATCAGTGGAAAAGCCTCATCTGATACCATAACGAAGGGGACTGGATGTGTGGTACCCAGAAGAGGTTGGGGAGAAGGTAGAGTTAGCTGATCTGCCAGTATGTGTCGCCCTAAATGTGATGTCAGTAGCACGCGGGAGTCACCAGTGCTTCCATATGCGCCGACGTCAATAGCAACAAACTTAGCCGAGGCATCATCCAGCGCCATCAGGACTACAGAAAAATACTTCTTGTAGTTGAAGTAATGTGATCCTGACCGCGGTGGCTGCTGCACATGTACGTGCTTACCATCGTTGGCGCCTATGCAATTTGGGAAATTGCCCACAGATTGAAAGCCTGCTGCTACCTGCAACCAAATCTCCCGAGTCGGACTGGGCATCGCAATGGGCTGCAAATACTGCCAGATCACCTGGCATGTGCACCTGATTCCACTGATGGTGGATTTGCCAACACGGAATTGCAGGTGCAGGGATGAATAACTCTACCCTGTTGCAAGAAATCTGAAAAAAAAAGAAAAACAAACAAATATTACAATCGACTCATTACAAGGAACAACATCATGACTATAGCACTCATATTACAAAACCATACATGAGTTGTCATTACATTCACAACCTCAATACAGCACAATGTTGAAAACAAGCCTTCAAATACACCGCAATGTGATCAGCAGCCTCTCCACAAGAGGAATGGCCGTCCGCATGGCGCTATCCTGCCTCCAAAGGTGGAGCCCCGAGCATCTCGTCCAGGCTGTCAAAAGCCAGGATAGACATACGCACAAAATTATAGAATTTGTCGGGGTACCTGTAGAGACATACACAATATAAAGACATCCAGAGACGCAAAAAGGTAACAACATAGAGAACTAAGGTTGCCTAAAAAAGGGAGATGAAAAAGGCAAATACAATAACATAGCATGTGCAACATAAATCCATGATTGTTGTGAAAATGACCAAACAAAGCAGATATAGGTATAAGCAGGTATCATTGCTAAATGATAGCTAAACTACAGCACCAATATATAGGATAAGAACCACTGCTGGCAGTTAACTAATTATGCATAACTTGGTACACATGTGGCTTTCTAATGACAAATGCTGTCTGTTGCAGCAATTGTAGGCTGATGCAACACACCTGCCCACACAATTTAACCTAAAACGACCATTAGCAAATGAGGTTTGGCTAACAGATATCATCTATGTACTGTCGTTTAAAACGCCACAAAACAAACTCACCGTCTTAGCTCGTCATAAAGTTGCCCAATGTGTCCCCTTTCAGTGCGCAGCACATTTATGGGGTGCACCCAATATCTTCGGCGCCTTTCATGCTCCTGTGAAACAAAGTGTGACCATATGGTCCATTATAATGTGCAAGAACATCCATTCTAAAAACATTTTGAACACAATCCATTCTTGTCCAAACCTACCTGACGAATCCTTCTTCGGCGCATGACATTGAGTAAAATTTGCATCCAGACCGCCATATGGCGGCGGCGGCGCACTTTGCTGTGCCTATCTCCAACTTGGTCTCCCTGCTGGTATGGCCCTTCTAAGCTGCTGGAATTCATGTTGAAACCCCAAAAAACCAACAACCACTGATTATGGGAAAAAGGGAAGTTGGTGATGTTGGGTGTGCATTTTTATAGGCCTGAAATAAAAGTACAGCCCCTAGTGGGTTGGATTTTTGCTATGCATGGAAGACGCCTAAATAACGCTAGAAAAAACGCCTCGAATAACGGGGCGTTTACGCGTGCAATAACGCGCCAAAATACGGCTTGGAAAAAAAACGCGTGTAAATACGCTTCAAAAATGCCTGAAATTCAGAGGCCGAATCTCTCAAATCAGCTCTGTAAATTACGGAAGTTTTTGCCTCACCGTGTGTACATACCCTAAGGCCTTGCTAGTACTAGTGTGGGAGACTGTCTCGGAATCTGTGGTGCTGTCTAGATTTTGTTTCACAATCGATTAAAAAGGACTATAGACTAAAGCTTTAATAGTCAATGGCCATTCTAAGCTGAATGTGCCTGCTATCATCAGATCGCAGAAGTGACACAGCTTAAATACTCGCTAGTACCAGTGTGGGAGACTGTCTGGGATTCCGTGGTGCGGTTGCGTTTTATTATGTCGTTTAGATTTTGTTTCACAATCGATTAAAAAAGGACTTTGGACTAAAGCAATAAAAGTCAATTGCCATTCTAAGCTGAATGTACCTGCTCGTCTTACTTCTTAGAAGTTACATGGCTTAAGACCCTGCTAGTACCAGTGTGGGAGATTGTCTTGGAATCCGGGGTGCTGTTGACCTATCATTATGCGGTTTAGATTTTGTTTCACAATCTATTTAAAAGGACTACGGACTAAAGCTTTAAAAGTTAATGGCCATTCTAAGTTGAATGTGCCTTTTTCTCGTCAAAACGCAAAACAACAACACCTTAAGACCCCGCTAGTATTAGTGTGGGAGGCTGTCTGGGAATCCGGGGTGCTGTTGACCTATTGTTATGCCATCTAGATTTTGTTTCACAATCTATTAAAAAGTACTATAGACTAAAAGTTTAATAGTCAATGGCCATTCTAAGCTGAATGTGCCTTCTCTCCCTGCTCTTGTCAGATCATAGAAGTTACATGGCTTAAGACCCTGCTAGTACCAGTGGGAAAGACTGTCATGGAATCCGTGGGGCTGTAGACTTCTTGTTTTGCCGTTTTAGATTTTGTTTCACAATAGCTTAAAAACAGACTTTGGACTAAAACAAAAGTCAATGGCAATTCTATTCTTAACCCCTTAATGACCAGCCTATTTTAGACCTTAATGACCATGCCATTTTTACGTTTTTCCATCGTCTCATTCAAAGAGCTATAGCCTTTTCATTTTTCCGTTGGCATAGCTGTATAAGGTCTTGTTTTTTGCGGCACAAGTTGTAATTTTTAATAGCACCATTTTGGGGTACACAGAATTTATTGATTAACTTTTATGAACTTTTTTTTGGGGGGTGAATAGAAGAAAAACAGCAATTTCGCCACACTTTTGCATCCTAAATTTACGCCATTTACGTGTGGTATAAATAACACAATACCTTTTATTCAGTGGGTTGTTGCGATTGCAACGATACCAAATTTGTATCGTTTTTGTATGTTTTACTACTTTTACACAGTGTCGTAACGTTTTTATATTTTCGCCGATGCAATTGTAGGACGGCTGTTTTTTTGCGGAACAACTTGTAGTTTTTATCGGTATCATTTTGGAGTTGATGCGACTTTTTTATCACTTTTTCTCACTTTTTTTTTTAAGGCTGTATTCAAAGTAAACAGCAATTTTTGCGAGTTTTTTTTATTTTTTACGACGTTCACCGTGCGGAATAAACGATTTAATATCTTTATAGTTGGGGTCATTACGGACACGGCGATACCAAATATGTGTCAATTTTTATTTTGTTTGTTAATAAAGCGGTTTCTAAGGGGGAAAAGTGGGGTTTTCATTTTTTTTTTTATTTTTTTTTTTACTAGTCCCACTAGGGGACTTCACTATGCGATTATCCAATCGTATTTATAATACATTGCAATACTTCTATATTGCAGTGTATTGAGCCTGTCCGTGTAAAACGGACAGGCATCTGCTAGGTCATGCCAGAGGCATGATCTAGCAGGCATTCACGACAGGCAGACCTGGAGGCCTTTATTAGACCCCCGGCTGCCATCGGAGACACAGACACTCGGCGATCTTATCGCCGGGTGACAGTGGGATGAGAGGGAGCTCCCTCCAAAACCATTCAGATGCGGTGCACGCTATTCAGCACCGCATGTGAAGGGTTAAATGGGTGAGATCGATACTAATATCGATCTCACCCGGTCGAGCAGGGACGCCCCTAGCCCTCAGCTACCTCTGGCAGCTGAGAGCAGGGAGATTTAACGGCTCCCTGCTCTGTTTACTTATTCCGATGCAGTGACGTAAAAAGTCTATTTAATCGGAATAAGGCCCGTTAGTGACCGACGTAAAAACACTATGGGCCGGTCACTGACGGGTTAATGTTCCTGCTCTCGTCAGTTCGCAGAAGTTACGTGGCTTAAGGCCTCGCTAATGTCAGTGTGGGAGACTGTCTGGGAATCCGTGGTGCTGTTGACCTATTGTTATGCAGTTTAGATTTTGTTTCACAGTCTATTTAAAAGGACTATGGACTAAAGCTCTAAATGTCAACGGCCATTCTAGGCTGGATGTGCCTGCTCTCGTCAGATCGCAGAAGTTACACAGATTAAAAACTGAAATACCAGTAAAACCCAAAACAGAATAACTACCAAGCAAAATCTGCGCTCCGAAAGCCAAATTTCGCTCCCTGCCTTCTGAACCCTACAGCGTGCCCAACCGCCAGTTTACGTCCACATATATGGCATTGCCATACCCAGGAGAAGTGGCTTAACAGTTTATGCGATAATTGTCTTCAGTGGCACAAACTGGGCACTAAATTGGCATATCAGTGGAGAATTGCAATTTTCACTTTGCACCATCCGCTGGGCACTAATTTCTAATGTAGAATCACCTGTAGGGGTCAAAATGCTCACTACACCCTTAAAAAAACAGAAACCACTGCACTTGTTCATGTTGTATGCTTAATGCATTGTTATAAAAGGTACAAAAATTAACCATTTTTGGCGGCAGATGCCTGCCAGGGTTCATACATATAAGGTGGTAAAAGAAGAAGCAATGGCTATTGACAAGCCCTCAAAAAAATTGACCCTTTATGGTGGCAGATGCCTGCCGGGGTTCATCCATACATGGATGTAAAAGCAACAAGCAATGGCTTTTGACAAGCCCTCCAAAAATGTACCCTTTTTATTGGCAGATGCCTGCCGGGGTTCATCCATACATGGATGTAATGTAAAAGCAACAAGCAATAGCTTTTGACAAGCCCTCCGCGCCTGCTTGTAGCAGACGGGCAGCAGTGGAGGTGTATTGGTGGTAGTAGAGGTAGCCAACAGACCGCAAGGGTGGTAGTAGTAGTAGTAGTAGTAGTAGTAGATTAAAAAAAAGAGACGGGACGACAGTCACAGGACAAAGCCCTGTGGTGGGGCAGGCCTCAGGCCTGCTTGTAGCAGACAGGCGGCAGTGGAGGTGTATTGGTGGTAGTAAAGGTAGCCAACACAGACAGCAAGGGTGGTAGTAGTAGTAGTAGTAGTGGTAGCAGCACATAAAAAAAAAAGAGACTGAACAGTCACAGGACAAAGCCCTGTGGTGGGGTAGGCCTGCTTGTAGCAGACGGCACTGGGGGTGGATTGGTGGTAGAAGTAGTAGCAGCACCAACAGTGGCACATTAAAAAAAGAGTGGACAGGACAGAATCCTGTAGTAGCAGGCGGCAGTAGCAGGCGGCAGCAGCAGCAATGTCAGATCTAATCAGTGGCATCAGGCACAGGGGTTTTAAAATCCTCACCGATCCACGCTTGATTCATTTTCAGAAACGTGAGATTTTCCAAGCTGTTGGCGGACAATCTTGTTCGCTTAGGGGTGATGAAGCCCCCTGCTGCGCTGAATACCCTCTCTGACGCTACGCTGGAGGGTGAACAAGACAGTACACCCATGGCAAACTGGGCCAGTTCTTGCCAATGATCCAATCTGCTGACCCAGAAGTCCATGGGGTCTGGGATCAGCATTTCTGACGGAGAAAGGGCACAGTCCAGGTACGAGTGAACCTGATTGTTTAGGTGCTGCACCTGGTGATGGTGAACATCCCTTTGGTGATGTCAGGTCGGGGTATTGGATGTAAAAATGTTGTCATCATATTTTCCAAACGGAATTGGCTGCTGCTGCTGCCGCCGCCTATTGCAGAGGTAGCTCTGCCATAGGCGGTGGAACGATGAGACAGTGGGGAGCGGAGAGTGGCCCCCCCGGTCAGACATGCTTACAGCAGGTGTTTGCCGTTTGAAAGCTGTGACAAGCTGGCTGCATAGCTTCTCTCGATAATAAGCCAATTTTGCCTTCCTCTCGGAAGGCGCAAAAAACTCCCCCATTCTGGCTTTATACCGAGGGTCTAAAAGTGTGGCTATCCAGTACTCATCTCTTTGCTTCATGCTAACAATACGACAGTCAGCGTGCAAGTAACGAAGCATACAGCTCGCCATCCTGGCCAGCGTTTCAGAAGGCCCGGTTGGTTCCATCTCCACCCCATACTGCCATGGTTGTCCATCATCGAGTTCGTCGTCAGACTCGTCATCACCATCACTGTCATGTTGTGCGGCTGCCTCGTCCCCTATCCCTTCCTGTGATTCCATCTCCAAATCCAGCTTCTCTTCAGGTCCTGTATCCTCATCCTCATCCTCATCCTCCTCCTCCTCCTCCTCCTCAACATCCATAGCCAGATGTGATCCTTCCTCCATCCTTTGCTGAATCATCGCTGTGAGCATTTGCTCCATAATGAATATCAGCGGCATAACATCGTTCATTCCGCTAGCGTCACGGCTCACAAATCGTGTAGCCTCTTCAAAGGGCCTCAAAACGCGACATGCGTCTCTAACCAGAAGCCAGTGCCTGAGCTCGAAATTACACTGGCTCCAAACGCTGCCCGTCTGCTGCATCAGGAAATCATTCACGGCTTTCCGCTATTCGTCCAGACGGTCCAACATGTGCAGGGTGGAATTCCAGCGTGTTGGAACGTCGCAAATCAGGCTGTGTTCTGGGAGATTGTTTTGACGCTGCAAGTCCAGGAGGGCGTGCTTAAATGCATGCGAACGTCTAAAGCGAACGCAAACCCTCCTGGACATGGCCAGCACACCCTTCAAACCAACATATGACTTCAAGAAGCGTGTTATGACCAGATTGATCACATGTGCCATGCAAGGAGCGTGTGTCAGGTGACCTAGACGCAGTGCAGCCACAACGTTCTTCCCGTTGTCAGAGACAACATTGCCCAGTGTGAGTTTCAGAGGAGACAGCCAGCGTGCGATTTCCTCCTTGATGCACAGCAGCAGCTCCTGCCCTGTGTGGATTTTCTCGCCCAGGCTCAGCAGGTGTAAGACAGCATTGTGGCGCTTCACCTTGCACCTGTGAAAAGAGGAGGGAGGAGGAGTGGAAGAGACAAGGTGTCCTGTCTGGGACGGGAAGACCTCCAAGGAGGAAGGCGAGGAGGAGGAGGAGGATGGTAGGCGCCTGGTGTCCGGAGTTGAACCAGAAAGATACAAGCGTGGAGGTGGTAATGCCTGGCATTGCTGCGGTGGTGCATCGGACTGCAAAATATTGACCCAATGGGCCGTGAAAGACATGTACTGTCCCTGGCCATAGTTGCTGCTCCACGTGTCGACGGTGGCATGTACCCTGCTGCACACGGATAATTGCAAGGACTGGCACACCTTTTCCTCCACATGCTTGTGCAAGGCAGGGACAGCTGTTTTGGAGAAGTAATGTCGGCTAGGTATTCGCCACCTAGGCTGAGCGCACGCCATCAATTGCTTGAAGCTGGCGGAGTCGACCAGGTGGTACGGCAGCGACTGCACCACCGACAACTTAGCCAGGTGTGAATTAAGCCGCACGACAAGTGGATGACTGGGTATATATTGTTGCTTATTGGACAACGATTCCGTAATGGATAACTGATGGGACGTAGGAGGAGCACTAGATGACAGTGATGATGATGATGATGACAACGACATGGTGGACAAGGCCTGGCTACTACTTAGATGACAGGGATTCGGAGCAGCAGCAGCAGCGGCAGAGGGGTCTTCTTAGATGTACATGATGATGGTGGGGCATGTCGATTAGTTCCTACATTGCTGCCCTGCCCACACCTTACTTTCTGCTTGCAGATACGGCACTGTGCCATGTTTTCATCCTCGGGGAAGGTACAGAAAAATTGCCACACGGCAGAGTACCGTAAAGAGGTAGTACCACCACCACCACCACCACCCGAGCTTGCCCCTTGCCTGGCAATCTTTTTTCGGGAGCCTACACCAGCATCAGTGTCACCATCACCGGCTCCTGAGCTGACCCTACCGCTGCAACGTTTTGCAGATTGACTTCTGCCCCTACCTCGGCTTGGCTGTTTATCACGGCCAGTGCCGCCACTACTACCCTCCTCCTCTGACGCCATCATCACCTCGTCACCTGGTTCCCACGTCCTGTCTAAAACAACATCATCATAGCCTACCTCATCATCCCCGCCACGTCTGTCACTGTGTTGTGAATGTGATGTGACATCATGGCGGGCTCCATGCCCCCCCCTCATTACTGCGTCTGCCACCACGGCTACCACCACCAACACCCCCACTAATGCAGCTTATGCGTCTCGGACACCGCTTCCACCTCCACCACCGCCGCAACACACTCCGTTGGCTGACTCGCGGAAAACAAATCATCATCATCATCACCATGTTGTTCAGTATCTTCCTTCGCACCCGAAGAGATGTCTCTTAGGACTCTCAGGAAAGATGGCTTCCCGCTAGGAAGGGGGAGCGAAGACATAGATGATGGAATGGAAACGCTAGAAATACCTATATTACTACTGTCACTGTGCCAAGGAACTGTAGAGGATCTGGAATCCAACGAAACCTGGCTTGAAGCCAGATCGTCAGTCTTCCTGCTGAGATGACCACGAGCCAGCCAACCAGTCCACAATGGCCGTATTGTCTAATCACCAGAGGAGATAGACAAGTCTGGCTTGCTGATACTGCTACTACTATCAGCAGACACATGGCTGCTGCTACTAGTGGAACTGGGCACATGTCTTGTGCCACAAATGCTGGTACTGGGTCTGGCACCAACAGATCCAACATTTGGACTGGAAGAGGAGACGGCATGGGTGTTTCTTCCTCTACCCCGTCCTTTTTTTTACCAGACATTTCACGGCTGGAGTGCAGCAAGTTGAATCAAAACCCGGGGGATGAGCCCCTTCTAAAAGCGTATTCACACTGACACTAGCTTGGCAAATGGCAATGAATGAGAATTTCTATCAGCCACGCCGCAGTGCACTCAGGGAATGCTGGGCGTTGTAGTACTACGTCCACTACAAAGGCTGCCTGTATTGCAAGTTGGATTGTTTTTGTTTGTTATGTTAACGGCCGGGGATGAGCCCCTTCTAAAAGCGTATTCACACACTGACACTGGCTTGGCAAATGGCAATGAATGAGAATTTCTATCAGCCACTGTGCACTGACTCAGGGAATGCTGGGCGTTGTAGTACTACAAAGCCTGCCTGTATTGCAAGTTGGATGCAACGGGGATGAGCCCCTTATAAAAGCCTATTCACACACTGGCTGAGTAGTGAGTAGTGGATGAGCCCCTTCGATTGCTGGATTCCTGCCTTTTAGATTCCTAAAGCTTTCCCTTACTGCACAGAGATGCTATCCCTACAGCTCCTGTCTGTAAAATGGCCGCTGAGCTCCGTGCATAGACTTTTATTGCAGGCTTGAGCCTGCCCCTATGCTGCCTCCCGATTGGCTGGGAGAGCCGTTTGCAAGGCATTATGGGGTAGCCTGATGTCAGGTGATCTTGTGAAATCCTCCATTTTAGATGTAACATGTGGCAGGCGCCAAAATGTAGCCGGGTTCGGTCAAAACGGGTTCGGCCGAACCCGGTGAAGTTCGGATTCGCTGCAAACCGAACTTTTCCGGAAGTTCGGATTGAAACTGGGTTCGGTTGTCCCGGTTCGCTCATCTCTACTCTTCACTTCTGAGCCCTGTCTTGTCCAGGCAAATTATAAATGCCTTGAGGGGTGCAGTTTCCAAAATGGGGTCACTTCTTCGGGCATCAACTGTACTCTGGTACCTCAGGGGCTTTGCATACGTGACATGGTGGCCAAAAACAAATACAGCAAAATCTGCATGCCAAATAGTGCTTCTGCCATTCTGAGCCCTGCTGTGCGTTCAAACAGCGGATTATGACCACATGTGGGTATTGCCGTAATCGGGAGAAATTGCTTTACAAATGTTGGGGTGCTTTTTCTCCAGTATCCCTTGTGAAAATGAAGACATTCTACAATTTTGTGGAACAAAATGTAGATTTTCATTTTCACGGCCCAATTCCAATAAATTCTGCAAAAGATCTGTGGGGTTTAAATACTCACTATACCCTTAGATAGATTAATTGAGGGGTGTAGTTTCCCAAATGGTCACTTTTGGGGGGTTTCCACTGTTTTGGCCTCTCATGGGCTTTGCAAATTAAACATGGCACCTGAAAAACAATCAAGCAAAATTTGAGCTCCAAAAGCCAAATGGCGCTCCTTCCCTTCTGAGCCCTGCCGTGGGTCTAAACAGCAGTTTATTACCACATATAGGGTATTGCCGTACTCAGAGTTTTATTTACAAAAGTTGGGGTTCTTTTTCTCCTTTATTGTGAAAATGGAAAAATCTGAGCTAAAATGACATTTTATTAGAAAAAAAAACGTAGATTTTCGTAGCCTAATTACACTTAATTCAGCAAAATATCTGTGGGGTCAAAATGCTCACTATACCCCTTCATAAATGCCTTGAGGTGTGTAGTTTGCCAAATGGTGTGTTTTTTGAGGTGTTTTCTTTGTTTTGGCCCCTCAAGACCTCTTCAAACCCGACATGGTGCCTAAAATATATTTCAATAAAAATAAGGCCCCAATATCCACAAGGTGCTCCTTTGCTTCTGAGGCCTGTGTTTCCATCCAGTAGCACACTAGGGCTACATGTGGGATATTTCTAAAAACTGCAGATTCTGGGCAATAAATATTGAGTTGCGTTTTTCTGGTAAAACCTTCTGCAAAAAAAAAAAATGACATTTGTAAATTTCACCTTTGATTTGCTTTAATTCTTGTGAAACGCCTGAAGGGTTAAGAAACTTTGAACCCCTCAAAGTATTCAAAACAGCATTTACACTTTGTAAAATGGGGTGATTTATAGGGGGTTTATAGTATATAAGGCCCTAAAAACCAGTTTAGAACGGAGCCGGTCCCTAAAATAAGGCTTTTGAAATTTTCTTGGAAATGTGAGAAATTGCTGCGAAGTCTTGTAATGTCCCTGAAAAATAAAATGACATTCAAAAAACAATGCAGAGTAGATATATTGGAAATGTGAAATAGTAGCTATTTTGTGTGGTATTACTATCGGTCTTACAGATATCTCGGTCCATATCTTCACTATGTCCACCGGTATGTTTTACACTGTTTCTTTGGTAGATAGCTGCAATTGACTTCCATCTGTCTGCTTTCTGTCTGTTTGAGCCCATGTACTTTATACATTTGACATTCCAGTGTTCATCTTGCAGCATCCACATTATGGGTTGCGGTTCTCGTTAACCCTTTATGTCCACTCAGATAATTATTACGCTCACACGCCTATATGTAATTCATATCACATACCTTTACATAGGTGTACTGGATTGTATACATCTATTGGATGTCATTGGATGTTCTTCTGTCTTTTCACAAATTTACTGGGGCTCTATCAGACACAGCTGTGCACGAGACTATATACAATTCTCTTTTGCTGCTCCAACAATATGTATACCATTTATATACTCTCGTAACATTCATACCTGGTTTTTCGACCGATTTGATGTCTTTTTATTGAGTGACTCATTCCCTGTTCCACTTTTACTGTTTCATGTTTTTTATTCTAATAAAATTTTGTACATTGTTCTATAAATTTCATGTGCTTTAGTCGATCATATTTTCTTGGATTTATCTTATATCGGTCTTACAAGCAGATACATTTAAATTTTAAAAAATGCAAATTTTTCACAAAATTTTGGTGTTATTCATGAATAAATACTGAATGTGTCGACCAAATTTTATCACTAACTTAAAGTCCAATGTGTAGTTGTGTTCAGACAGCACTAGTTTTCTCAGGTGCTCGAAATAGGGTCCCAACCCAGTTATAGACCAAAATAATTGTATTCGGCACACATTTGGAGTATTTAGCGTAGATTTATTTCAAATTTTTCTTATTTCAATATATGCCAGTGGCTACATGTGCAACGTTTCGGTCGTGAGACCTTCGTCGGGCACTAAGGAAACATATATATGTAATTATGGCATATTATACAGGTTCCATACAAAAATACAATAATACAGGATGTGTCATACATAGACTGTATAGCAGATATATACAAAAAACAGGTACAATGTTGGTTATTAAAAAAGGAAGGAACAGTGTCAAGCATCTTGGGACAGTAAGCGCACCAAAAGGAATATTGGTCATATTATGTAAACACCAAGTGTTATGTATGTGTAGCTGCAACTATATGTTGATATATATATATATACCGTGTTCCAAATTATTATGCACATTGGATTTAAGTGTCAAACATTTAATTATTAGTTTTTCAATTAAACTCATGGATGGTATTGTCTTAGGGCTCTTTGGATCATTGTAATCAATCTCAGACACCTGTGATAATTAGTTTGCCAGGTGTGCCCAATCAAAGGAAAACTACTTAAGGACGTTCCACATTATTAAGCAGGCCACAGGTTTCAAGCAATATGGGAAAGAAAAAGGATCTCTCTGCTGCCGAAAAGCATGAAATAGTGCAATACCTTGGACAAGGTATGAAAACATTGGATATTTCAAGAAAACTTAAGCGTGATCATCGTACTGTGAAAAGATTTGTGGCGGATTCAAAGCACAGACGGGTTCGTTCAGATAAAGGCATAATGAGGAAGGTTTCTACCAGACAAATTAATAGTATTAGGAGAGCAGCTGCTAAAATGCCATTGCAAAGCAGCAAACAGGTATTTGAAGCCGCTGGTGTCCCGCGAACCTCAAGGTGTAGGATCCTCCAGAGGTTTGCAAGTGTGCATAAAGCTATTATTCGGCCACCCCTAAACAATGCTCACAAGCAGAAACGGTTGCAGTGGGCTCAGAAATACATGAAGACTAATTTTCAAACCGTGTTGTTTACTGATGAGTGCCGTGCAACCCTGGATGGTCCAGATGGATGGAGTAGTGGATGGTTGGTGAATGTCCACCATGTCCCAACAAGGCTGCGACGTCAGCAAGGAGGTGGCGGAGTCATGTTTTGGGCTGGAATCGTGGGGAGAGAGCTGGTAGGTCCCTGACTGTGTGAAAATGACCTCTGCAAAGTACGTAGAGTTTATGACTGACCACTTTCTTTCGTGGTACAAAAAGAAGAACCGTGCCTTCTGTAGCAAAATTATCTTCATGCATGACAATGCACCATCTCATGCTGCAAAGAATACCTCTGTGTCATTGGCTGCTATGGGCATGAAAGGAGAGAAACTCATGGGGTGGCCCCCATATCCCCCTGACCTCAACCCTATTGAGAACCTTTGGAGCAACCTCAAGCAAAATATCTATGAGAGTGGGAGGCAGTTCACATCAAAACAGAAGCTCTGGGAGGCTATTCTGACATCCTGCAAAGATATTCAAGCAGAAACTGTCCAAATACTCACAAATTCAATGGATGCAAGAATTGTGAAGGTGATATCAAAGAAGGAGTCCTATGTTAACAGGCCAAGTTACATGTTAAGTTTTTTTTGATTGAAAGAGCTTTTGATTTCTGTAAATATGACCTCCTGATGCTGCAAATTCAACAAATTACCATTTTAGTTCTCTTTACAACCTTTAAAATGTTTTGATCTCTGTTGTGCATAATAATTTGAAACAGTGCATTTTGAGATTTTTACTTCTAAAAAAAAAAACTTATCATTAGGAGATTTGTTCAATAAAATTTGCATTATACTCCAACGGTTGATGGCTTGAAGATTATACTGACTGTCATTTGCGTCGACTATTTAGTAAAATCAGCGAAAAATAACATTTGCATAATAATTTGGAACGCGGTGTAGTATAGAATACGTCTGCTCCATCTGGATGTCTTCTTTCAGGGTCAACAGGTGGGTCTAGATAGTACCTGTGGATCAGGGGTGACAAAGTATCAATTCTATATGCTCCATGAGGGTGGATATGGGTGTCCATGGCGAGCAGTTATCTAGGAGGCAGTTAAGAGAATATGACAATGTCTTAAATGAAAGGACTACAAGCTGCACATATGTGTAGCATATGAGCAAAGCCCACTGTGGACAGGATGGGACAGAGCTCAACCCTAAGGCTGGATACATGCATTTTAAATGGTACATATATGAATACATCAAAAGATTAAGTAGCAAATGGAATCATTATGCAAAGAGCAATGAAAAATTGATGCATTAAGAGATAAAGCAAACCGTATTGAAAATGGTTAGACACACCCGAGCCGCACTGGGTACTGGTTTAGCGATTCTGATGGCGTTGCTATGATAGAATATGGCGGCTCACCGCACTCTATGGCGCTGGTAATCCCTAATTGCATCCTACCTTATATACCCTGCAGGTAGGGAATATGGCGCCTATGTGTGTTGGGACGTCATATACGGCGTTGGCGCTTAGGCTGTGGAACGCTCGGCAAGATGGCCGTGCGTTCCACCGTGGAGTCAGTGGGAGGTGTGGAACGCATGCGCGTGCGCAGAGCAACATCTGGGCCGGCGTTGTCAAGGTGACGCCTGATACAGATCCGGGAGTCGTTGTTCTGTTACAGAAGCGACGATATAGGAGGAGAAACAGGTATTTGTGTATGTAGGCACACTTTGCATCTTAATTAAGACTATGTGAAACTTGGAGAAGATATTTTAAGGGAATTGTGATGGGCAATTTGGTAACAACATGTAGCCACACTATAGCGGTTACCCGCCAAGCAAGTGCCTGAGGAAGGTCATGGTATTGACCGAAACGTCGCACTGTCACTGGCTATAAAAGGAATAAATTATTTGTTTGGATAAATAACTCCATATTGGTGTGCATAATACTTTTTCTCTATTGGATCGGGTTGGGCCCCTACTATGCACCCACACCATTACCTAGCGCTATCCGAACCTTGTAACTAACATGTAGTGAACGTGACAGATGGTGGACCTAATGGGGTATAGCGGACAGTACAGATGGGATAAAAACTGGTTGGCTAGTATGCCCTACTATATAAAGGATACCATGTCAATGATGAATTGGTCAGATGGTCGTGAAAGCAGTCCCCCTTGTGGTACAGAAAGGCTCAGAGAGTTTCAGCGGGTCTGAGATGGGGAGAAAATGCAGATTATGTTATAAATGTCATTAACATTCAGATACAGTAAAGTAATAATCCATCATAGTACAATACGTCGCAGATGTACAAACCGCAAATTCTGGTAGATGGATTTAGAGGAAACTGCTAATCTCGTACTTCCTGTTAAGCCCCTTAGGTTCCATGGTCTGGAGTTTGTGTATCCAATACGCTTCCCTGCGTTTAAGTTGTTTTATTCTATCGCCCCCTCTTCTAGGTGCTGAAACATGTTCAATCACTTGGAACATTAACTGTGAAATATTGTGTTTGGCAAAATGTGCGGGAATGGGTAGTAACGTTTTGTCGCAGCGTATATTGGACTTATGTTTGCCAATCCTCTCTTTGATCCGTTGGGTGGTTTCCCCTACATATGCTAAACCACAGGGACATTTGATCATGTAGATAACATAATTGGTATTGCAATTAAAATGGTCTCGTATCGGGATGTTCTCGCCGGATAGAGGGTGATGGATTTTATCTCCTGTGATGATATGTGAACATTGTAAACAAGATCTGCATGGAAATGTACCCATCTTGGGTGTGTTCAGGAATGTTTGTCTGGATGGTTTCTTGGATGATCCGATGTCTGCTCTGATGATTTTGTCTCTGAGGTTTTTAGGTTTTTTAGAGCATGGTAAGAAGGGGGATTTAAATTCTGTGACTTGCGGGTAGGCCTCCCTAAGTAAGGGCCAGTGTTTCCTAATAATGTGATGAATCTTATATGCGTATGGGTGATATACATGAATGAAAGGGATGCGTTTTGGTTTTTCCCTGGTGTGGGGGGTGTTTGGCAATTGTGCTGCATCTAGGACTTTTTTAGGGTATCCTCTTTCTCGGAATTTGGTCGTCATGCTATCAATCCTGTGTTTGCGTAAGGATGGATTATCTACAATACGGTTAACCCGGGTACATTGTGATCTTGGTAAGGAATTTTTCGTTGCTAAGGGATGGCAACTGTAATAATGAAGCAGACCGTTTTTATCCGTTTCTTTGGTATAAAGATCTGTATTGAGTTTGCCATGTTATCCTTCTCGACAATTGTGTCAAGGAAACTAATTTTGGACATGTTGTGGCTAAGGGTAAATTGCAACTCTGGCCGATAACTGCAGTTTTTATTCTCAATAAAATGGTTAACGAGGGTTGTGTGGAATTTTTATTTCAATAAAATATTTTATCCATGTCTTTGTATTTGTTTAAACTTTATAACTACCACCTTAGTAATAGATGGTGGCTGATTGACAATGCCCATTACTAAGGGGGGGACCTAATGTTAGACATGAAGAGGTTAACACTAATTCCCATTATTACCCTGGTAGCCAGCGCCACCAGAGGTACCAAGAAGAGCCGGGGACGATCTAGTACCCGACCATCTTTAGTAACGGAGGGGCACTGGGGTGGCCGCAGGCTGGTAGTATTATTAGGCTGGGAAAGGCCAAAAACTGTGACCCTTCCCACCTTGGTAACGCTAGCCTACTGCTGCTATGTTATATCTGGCTGGTTATAAAAATGGAGGAACCCCACATCGTGCTGTCCAATTTATAAAAAAAAAAAAAAAATGATGTGAGGTCCCCCCCATTTTTCATAACTTAGTAATGGACGCTGTCAACCTGTCAGCAGCCATTAGTAAGTTGGTAGCGATAAAGTAAAAAAAAAAATACAAAAAGACACAGAAAAATTATATTTATTAAAATAAACCCCCCCCCCACACAACCCTCATTAACCATTTTATTGAGAATCAAAAATCCGTCATCGAATCCCATGTAGTCCAAAAACCGAACCTGTAAAAAAAAAAAAAAAACACAAAAGAAAACATTAGTGAGGGCCTGTTCACATCACCGCTGCCCTTCCATTGATGGGCTCCGTCGGGTTTTAACCCCTCAACAGAAAGGCAAACTGAAACCTCCACTTCCCTCACCATTGATCTCAATGGTGACGGAAACGTTGCTAAAGATTTCCGTTTCTCACCGTTGTGGCAGGATTCCGTTGTTTTGCATTGTCGACTGCGTTATTGATTCCGCCAAAACAACGGTACCTGTTCACAACGGTGACAAACGGAAACCATTAGCAAAGTTTCCATCACCATTGAGATCAATGGTGATGCAAACGGAAGCTTAGATACAGGGTCCAGCAGACAGTATTCTTATGCAGTATAAGCTGGGGCCCTGTATCGAAGCCTAACACATGGTAGGCTTTAAAGGTTGTCCAGTCCCTAAACATTGATGGCCTATCCTCAGTATAGGCCATGAATAGCTGATGGGTCGGGGTAAGACTCCCAGGACCCCCACCAATTCGCTGTTTAGAAGGGGTTGCAGCCGCTCGTACAAACCCTGCTTCCCCTTCATTTTCCTCACTTGCTCACACTGCGATTCGCTGACACGTCCCTGTCGGCGATTCAGTGTGAGAAAGTGACCGTAATGAAGGGGAAGTAGCGCTCGTATGAGCGGCTGCAACCCCTTCAAAACAGATGATTGGCGGGAGTCCCGGGTGTCAGACCCCGACCCATCAGCAAGACACTAAAATTAAACTTACCTCCTCTTCGGCCACAGGTCCTCACTCCATCAAGTGTCGGGATGTTATGCGCTGCGCACAGCGCTGTGACGTCAGAACCTTTGATGCGCTCCAGGAAGAGAAGGGGTAAGTACTGTCAGTTACTATAGTAACAGGGGCCCGTGTAGTTTATTACATAGGCCCCCCATTACTATAGTAACTTTTCGTTGATGTGGTGCGGGGGGCCGTGGTCCCCCCTGTCTTCTGGGCCCGGTCACAATTGCGACCGCTGCGACCCCTATAGTTACGCCACTGAATGTGGCTGCCGCTGCCCCCTCCGGTGCTGCGATCATGTGTGGTTCTGCTGGCCATGGGCCCCCCAGGAGCCTTGGGACCCGGGCGGCTGCCCGAACCGCCCTAATCATAATCCGCCACTGACTGAAGGGACTATTGTGTACAAATGAGGTTTCAAAAGAGGCCATAAAGATATTAGCATATCCTGGAGCTGCAGAACAGCTCATCGAAGTGCCTTGCAATTGCAAGTAGTAGTCGTAATCAAACCTGAAATAATTTTTATTAAGTATTAGATCTAAAAGACACATAATGAACTTAATCGTTTCATTATTTAAAGTAGCATCTTCGCTAAGTTTGTGTCTGACTGCAGACATTCCTTCATTATATGGGATGTTAGTATATAAGTTTTTAATATCCAATGTGCAGTGAGACTATCGCCGATCTCGGGTCACGTCACAGGGGTGGACTACACTACTGAGTTTATTAATTTACCACAAAAAATCCACGCCCACCCACTCTAGATGACAGGATTATGCTAAATTACTCACATAGGTTTCCAACATCCGAATAATTTATACCACAGTATGCTACCACCATCTATACTTATCTAGGCAATAGGGGCCTACGTCTCTATATTCCCATAACACCAGTTACAATAACACAGGTTATCTAAATGGAACTTAAAATACAGGTAACATTCTTCACCTTCGGAAGATTAAGTGCTGTAAGACTATAAGGAAGAGACTTATTAATATTTCAAATTTAATACACAATAGTGCAGTGCAATACAAAAAATTGTTAGATTAAAAGATGAAAAATATACATACAGTTACAATGCATTCAAACAGTTTATGAAAATAAAAAGGGATAAAAGAAACAGAACAAAACCTTACTGATGTACAGCAGTGATATCCCGGCTGTGGTGACAGCTGAAAATATGGGCTGTCACTCCAACCGAGATATGGATCCCCAACGACTGACACTGACCCTCACTTCTCCTGGCATTTTAAACCCAGTTTTTTCCCCCCAGTCCACTGGCTGGTGATGTCACTGAGAGGAGGCTATTCATATGATAATGAAGCGTATACCTCCCATTACACAGTTGTATTTCTATAGAGAAACATAAAAGTGGTCATGTGTTCTTGCATGAATCCCCTAGAAATATAATATTACATGCATTCACCTGTGCAGACATTTACCAACCAGGGCATATCAAACACCACTGTAAAATTCCCATATTTTTAGCCAACAGCCAATTCCAGGTAGTTCCTCTGGGTGTAGGGATGTGAATTTGACATATATATGAGGGCTATTTCCTCTGATCATAACTAGCTATGTGTGTCACTACAAATATCAATTATGATGGGGTTTGCCTTGCTGTATCATATTTTCTTTGAAACATGTGACAATGGCCTATGCTTACCTTGTCCACATGGCAGACACACCACAGGCAGCCATTTGCATAGCTTTAGATGTTTGGTCAGGATGTGTGGGCAATTACTTCTAACCCTGGGTGAGAAAGTTATCTGATGCTAAATAGAGGCCTTCGTGACAAATTCTTAATCAACACATCTCGCACCTTGGTGAGGAAAGGGCCAATTAACCATTTGCCTGACAGTGGACGTGCTTTGATGGCCAAAGATATGCATTTCTTATGTAAATCAGATGTATCTTTTGTGTCAAAAGGGGTTATGAACTGACCTCTTAATAACCTACTTTTGATGATATTGCCTATAACACCACATGCAGAGAAGTGTTTCTTTAGTCACAGTCAGTTTTTCAATTCTATTAAAAAAAAAATCAGTAGTATCTTTTAAACAATCAGGCAATTTTCGTACAATGTTTTGCAAGCAGTCGTCGACATAGATTGCTAATGGTTGTAATATAGATTTATGCCTGAGACTATAGGTCGTCCTGGAGGCTTATTTAAATTTTTGTACACTTCTGGCAAAACATAGAATACTGGAATACGAGGATTTTTTTTTTTACTTAAAGCAACAGCTAAATCTTAATAGATAATTCCAGAAAGGAGTGCATCATTCAGCACTGTCTATTTCCTTCTTGCATTACAAGTACGATCACCACTCAACTTTCTGTAAATTTGCATATCAGATAATTGTGATATTGCTTCGTTGTGATATGCGTTGCTGTCCATAAGAATTGTTGCTCCCCCTTTATCTGCTCTTTTTATAGTAATAGACTTCTCTTTTTTTAAATTATTCATAGCAATTATTTCTTTTTGATTCCGATTACGAAGATTTTTATTTGAGTTCTCTTTCCATTTACTGGTAACTTCACTCTAAGTACTGCCTCCTGAAAATTCTCAAGAAAATGACTTAATTTCGGGATCAAACTGGCTTTGGGTTTGTAGAGAAGGGGGCATTCTATTTGTTGTTAGTCTGTGTTTATTCATGTAGAACATTTGCAACCACATTGCGACAGAAGCAGAAAAAAATCTATAGTAAAGTTGAATTCTTTTAGATCTTGTGTGGGCACAAAACCTAAGCCTTTGCCTAGAAGGTCCAATTCTGATTTTGTCATATTCTTTGAAAAGATGTTAATTGTTAATTCATGTCTGTCTTCCTGCTGTTTCTGTTTTTTTGGTGGATGTCTTTGTTTTGGGTTCGATCGCACAATGAATCAGTTTCTTCTTGCTTTTTTTCCCATTGATTTTTTTTCCTAAAAAAGGTTCCTGCAATATTTTAGTTCGAAGGGTCATAGTTGATCCTTTGTTATGATTACTTCTCGTTTTGCCATTATCTGTTGATGAGTTGTCTCCACTTCAATTTTTATATTTAGTATTTTGTCTGTTATGTCTTTTTTCTTCTGCCCATGTGTATACTCGATTATGCTGATAATCCAATGTATTCCTTTCAAATTTATTAAATTTATTTTGTAAAATGGAATTCTTTAATTTCTCTGAGACTTCTTCATGCATTTGATTGTAGTTTTCTAAATTGAGTTTGGTTTTGCATTCAACATCTGTTTTGATTATTTCTTTTTTTGGTAATGTCTATGGCAATTTGTAAATGTTATACTGTGAGATACACAAGATCAATCGAAGAACGGTTACTAAGTGCAAACCATTTCGGACGGTACAAAGCATCATTTTTCAACAAAATTCGATTGAGTGGACCTCTAGGGATTCGTTGTACTTTTATGTATTCCGTTAAAGTTGATGAATGCAAAAATAGATTGGTTTCCTTCTTTTTTAGGGTTTCTAATTTTTTGGACTAATCAACTTTAGTGGTTTCAGCCACTTTTGAGAAGGAAAAATCTGCTGTTTCTGCCAATTGCATTGCATCTTAAATATTCATTGCGAAACTCAATGCTTGTTTTTAACCCCTAGGCGAACTGTACGTCCTGGTGGCCAGTGTCTTAGCGCACGATTACGTAGTTACTGCGCCGTTCCCGATGCACATGGCGACAGTTGTGCACCGGGAACCGGGAGGCCAGCTGTCCCTGACCACTGACACTCCACTGTTGCCGATCAGCGGCTCATTTCCCCTGATTTCAACAATTAACCCCTTAAATGCAGCGATTGATTGTAGTCGCAGCATTTTAGGGGTTTCTAGCACATCGGCAGACCTCACAATGAAATCATGAGGTTTGCAGATGGCTACTACAGCGACCGGAGGCCAAGTAATGGCCTCCGTGTCTGCCATGTACGGAAGCCTATCAGGACCAGCCTCCTGATAGACTTCCTGTCAGAGTGACAGGAAGTCACTGTGTTGTTCTCGATGCACACTGTCGGTCCGTCTAAGACCTCTCTTTGGAGTAGTTTAGTTCTAATATGTTTGTCGTCATTCCCTTAAATTTCCTAGAGAACGCACCAATTTAAGTCAAACTTTGTTTCATTTCAGAAAAATGTTTGGCTACTGTGGTTTCACCATGTTTTCTTTTTGGTTTTACAGTCAGTGCTGTTATTTGTTCTTTGCTTTTTTTTTCCGAAGGTTTTAATCTCTGATCGATGTTCGTTTATGCGTGTTTTCACAAATCGCATCGTCTGACCTATGTATATTTTGCCGCTGGGGCATTTCAATAAATAGATTGCATTTTTGCAATTACAGTTGTAATATCCTTTGATGTGGATTTTATGGCCTTTTGTAGGATGATTGATATAATCTCATTTGATAATAGAACTACAGTCTGGACAGATCATACAGGGATAAGTTCCACTCTTTGGTGTATTTAAAAAGGCTTGTTTATGAATCGGTTTCTTTTTCATATCAGCTCGTATTAACTGAGTTGATTTACCTTTACGATATCTGGGTTTTTCATGAAAAAAAAAAAAACATACTTGGGTTTATACTTCATCATTTCCCAGTATTTGTTTATCGTAGTTTTAACCCATTCGTGACCGGCCCATAGTCTTTACGTCGGTCACTAACAGGCCTTATTCCGATGCCATAGACTTTTTACGTCGCGGCATCGGAATAAGTAAACAGAGCAGGGAGCTGTCAAATCTCCCTGCTCTCAGCTTCCAAAGGCAGCTGAGGGCTGGGAGCGTCCCTGCTCTGCCGGGTGAGATCGATATTAGTATCGATCTCACCCGTTTAACCCCTCAGATGCAGTGCTCAATAGCGAGCACCGCATCTGAGTGATTTTGGAGAGAGGGAGGGAGCTCCCTCTCATCCCACCGACACCCGGCGATAAGATCGCCGAGTGTTTGTCTCCAATGGCAGCCGGGTGCCTTTTCAAAGGCCCCCAGGTCTGCCTGTAATGAATGCCTGCTAGATCATGCCACAGGCATGACCTAGCAGATGCCTGTTCGTTTTAAACGGACAGGCAGTAATACACTGCAATACAAAAGTATTGCAGTGTATTATAATAACGATCGGAGGATCGCATAGTGAAGTCCCCTAGTGGGACTAGTAAAGAAGTAAAAAAAAAAAAAAACTGTTTAATAAAGTTAATTAAAAAAAAAATTAAAAACCCACTTTTTGCCCTTACAAACTGCTTTACTATTAAAAAACCAAAATAAGGGGGGGGGGCGGAGCTTGCCACGCATGGTGATGGACGTGTAATCCCGGCGCTCCTCACTACATCCACCGATTCTTCAGGTTACTGCCCGCTTATTCAGCTAACATGGTGAAGACAGGTCGGGACAAGACTAAGGATAACACAGGTACCCCCAGATCCCATAAACAGTCGTCCGACATGGACAAATACTTTGGCAAAAAGCTGCCCTCTGTGGAAGGCCGATCTAAGATGGCGCCGGCGTCCTCTCACTGTGAGCAGGGAGAGGAATCAGACAGCTCTTGTGTGCCCTCAGACTCGGCTGGGGATGCGGACTCTGTGCCGATATCCAGGGCTTACTTGAAAAAAAAACCCTGCTTCAAGCACTCATGCCTGTGATGAAGGATTTATCAGACATCAAATCTGACATGCATCATATTGGCCATAGAGTAATGGCGCTGGAGGAAGCTCACATTACCACTTCCAAATATGGCGCTTCAGTACATCAGGAGTTTTCTGCTCACCAAATGCATTTAAATAACTTATATCTTCACATGGAAGATCAAGAAAACCGCAGTAGACGGAGGAATGTCCGCCTATGAGGAATTCCAGAATCGGTTGATCATGATGCCTTACCTGCTGCTGTGGATACTATTTTTCGCACATTGTTGGGATCTGAGCTAGCTATGGCTATAACGGTAGAGAGGGTACATCGAGCCCTTCGCCCCAGACCTGGGGCTGGTGAACCACCGCGTGACGTCATCTGTGGGATTCTTAGTTATGTTCACAAGGCTGCAATTCTACGGGCTGCAATAGATGCTCAGGAAGTAGTGTATGAAGGGACTAAGATCTTACTCTTCCAAGACCGGGCGGCGAGCACATTGGCCAAACGCCGTATTCTGAAGCCGGTTACAGAGGCTCTTAGGGCTAAGAAATTACCTGTTCGGTGGCTTTACCCCTTTGGCCTTGCTACAATGAAGGAGGGCCGACAAATCACCATTCGCACACCTGGAGATCTGGATAGCGCATGGAGCATACTGGGGATCGAGCCTATGGAGATTCCGTCCTGGATGCCAGTATCAATGGATTTAGTACCGCCACCTATGCAGGAACCGTGGCACTCTTCACTCAAGCCCAAGTCTCCGAGAGGCAAGAAGACGTGTATGGCTGAGGACACTTGAATGATGTCTTAGAGTGATATATATTATTCAGTTTCTTCACATATTGTTGTGGTTGCTTGTACATGATGGGGCATTTGATTTTATCTCATGTAAACCCAATACGTTATTGTAAAATTACATTGATAGGTGGGAGGAGGATATGCTACTGTTTTACTACGGGGTTGGTAAAGATTGCTACATTGTTACATAGTTACATAGTTACATAGTTAGTACGGCTGAAAAAAGACAGATGTCCATCAAGTTCAACCAAGGGAAGGGAAAAGGGAAGGAAAAATTTCTACACATAGGAGCTAATATTTTTTTGTTCTAGGAAATTATCTAACCCTTTTTTAAAGCCATCTACTGTCCCTGCTGTGACCAGCTCCTGCAGTAGGCCATTCCATAGATTCACAGTTCTCACTGTAAAGAAGGCTTGTCGCCCCTGAAGCTTGAACCTTTTTTTCTCCAGACGGAGGGAGTGCCCCCTTGTTTTTTGAGGGGGTTTTACAAGGAACAGGATTTCACCATATTTTTTGTATGTTCCATTAATATATTTATATAAGTTAATCATGTCCCCCCTTAGTCGTCTTTTTTCAAGGCTAAATAGGTTTAATTCTTTCAATCTTTCCTCATAACTTAAATTCTCCATGCCCCTAATTAGCTTCGTTGCTCTTCTTTGTATTTTTTCCAACTCCAGGGCATCCTTTCTATGAACTGGAGCCCAGAACTGAACTGCATATTCTAGATGAGGCCTCACTAATGCTTTGTAAAGTGGTAATATTACATCCCTGTCCCGCGAGTCCATGCCTCTTAATACACGACAATATCCTGCTGGCCTTTGAAGCAGCTGATTGACACTGCATGCTGTTATTGAGTTTATGATTTACAAGTACACCCAGATCCTTCTCAACAAGTGAATCCGCCAGTGTAGCTCCCCCTAGGACATATGATGCATGCAGGTTGTTGGTACCCAGATGCATAACTTTACATTTATCTACATTAAACTTCATCTGCCAAGTGGACGCCCAAACACTTAGTTTGTTTAAATCTGCCTGCAATTCATGAACATCTTCCATAGACTGAACTATATTACATAGCTTGGTGTCATCTGCAAAAATAGAAATAGTGCTATTAATCCCATCCTCTATATCATTAATAAATAAGTTGAATAATAGTGGTCCCAGCACTGAACCCTGGGGTACACCACTTATAACCGGTGACCATTCAGAGAAGGAATCATTGACCACAACTCTCTGGATACGGTCCTTGAGCCAATTCTCAATCCAATTACAAACTATATTTTCTAAACCTACAGTCCTTAATTTACCCATTAGGCGTCTATGGGGGACAGTGTCAAATGCCTTTGCAAAGTCCAAAAACACTAAATCCACAGCGGCCCCTCTGTCTAGACTTCTGCTCACCTCTTCATAAAAACAGATTAGGTTAGTTTGACAACTTCTGTCCTTAGTAAAACCGTGCTGGCTGTCACTTATAATGCTATTTATTGTCACATAATCCTGTATATAGTCCCTCAATAGCCCCTCAAACATTTTCCCCACGATGGATGTTAAGCTTACTGGTCTATAATTACCTGGGGAAGACCTAGAGCCCTTTTTGAAAATAGGCACCACATTTGCGCTGCGCCAGTCCCTTGGCACTATACCAGTCACTAGAGATTCTCTGAATATTATGAAAAGGGGGACAGAAATAACGGAACTAAGCTCTTTAAGAATTCTAGGGTGTAACCCATCTGGTCCCGGGGCCTTGTGCACATTTATTTTATTTAATTTAGCTTGGACCATCTCTACATTCATCCAATTCAGTATATCAACTGATATATTAACAGCACTGGCACCAGCTACATCAGCTGCTCTTTCTTCTGTTGTATATACAGAGCGGAAGAACCCATTTAGTAACTCTGCCTTCTCTTGATCCCCTGTGACCAACTCCCCATTACCATTATCTAGGGGTCCTACATGTTCAGACCTTGGCTTTTTAGCATTTATATACTTGAAGAATTTTTTGGGATTTGTTTTACTATCCTTGGCCACCTGCCTTTCATTTTGTATTTTTGCTAATTTTATTACATTTTTACAGATTTTATTAAGCTCTTTATATTTTACAAAGGCTACAGCTGTACCCTCAGATTTGTATTTTTTAAATGCCCTTTTTTTGTCATGTATTGCCCCTTTCACAGAAGGTGTAAGCCATGTGGGGTTTAATTTGAGTCGTTTATACTTGTTACCTATAGGAATAAATTTTGCACTATAATTACCCAAAGTAGATTTGAAAATCTCCCATTTATCATTTGTCCCATTATTTGACATTAGTTCTTCCCAGTCTATATCCTGAATTGCAGCCCTCATCCTGGGGAAATTGGCTTTCTTAAAATTAAATGTTTTTGCCCTCCCAGCCTGCGTTTGTTTTTTACAGTATAGGTAAAATGTAACTATATTGTGATCACTGTTACCGAGGTTTTCACGAACATTGACATTCCCAACAAGCTCTGCATTATTAGAAATGACCAGATCCAACAGAGCTTCACCTCTAGTCGGGTCTTCCACCAACTGGCACATAAAATTTTCCTGCAACAGGTTGAGGAAATGTCTCCCCTTTGCAGTTGAAGCTGAACCATGACACCAATTAATATCCCGGAAATTAAAATCTCCCATTATCACTACAGTACCAGCCTGTGCAGCACGCTCCATCTGTTTATATAGCTGAACATCCATCTCCTCAGTTATATTGGGGGTTCTATAGATTACACCAAAAGTAATTTTTTCAGTGTTTACCTCCCTTTCTAGTTCCACCCACAAGGTTTCAACCTCCTCACAGTATTCACCCACTATTGTCTCTTTCACACTCACCTTCATATCATTTCTCACATACAGACATACACCACCACCTTTCCTATTTGTCCTGTCTTTCCGAAAAAGTGTAAAACCCTGTAGATTTACAGCCCAGTCATGTGAAGAGTCCAACCATGTTTCAGCAACACCAACTATATCTATATTTTCTTCCAGTATCAAGGCCTCCAGCTCCCCCATTTTGCTTGCTAGACTTCTGGCATTTGTGAACATACACTTTAACTTGCCTGTCAGTTTTTCACTTTTATTATCAGAAATGTGATTTGACATTAATCGGGCCTTTTTATTTACACTGATGTTTTGTAACGAAAGGATCTCCTTATCTTGTTGTCTAGTCCTCTCCCCACATTCTGTTTCTCCCCCCCCACCAATATAGTCTGACCCCTCTCTAACCTGGCTACCCCTTTTTTTTCTACATTGACCTCCCTCCTCAGCTCTAGTTTATCATCACCCAACTTGGCAATTTTGCCTGGAATGTCAGAAACCGGATCGGCCTTCCTTTTCTTTGACCCCTTTCTACTGCCCCTAACTACATTAACCCAGCTACTTACCTGATCCTGCTCACCCATGTCTTCACCCTCCAGTTGTAACCCACTAACTGCATGCTCCGTGAGCAGCAAGCTCAGTTCAAGATTGTCTATGCTCCTCAGTGTTGCATTCTGCTCCTCCAGATCTCTAATACGAGCTTCCAGGCGAACAACATGCTCACATCTGCCACAGAGATATTCACCCTGGAACTCCGGCTCCAGTCGTGCATACATATGGCAAACTGTGCACTGAAGAAAACCTCCAATCTTGCTATCCATTATCCAAGTTACAAAAAAAACAGCGAACAGGTGTTAATCAAAAAGAAAAAGAAGTAGAAGAGCACTTTTTAACTCCTCTAATCAATCCGGTTTTTGGAACTCCACTTGATCTACAACCCACTTGTTTTTTCAAGCCACAGAGCAGGCTCTACAGAGTACTGAGGCCTGATTTATAGCACCTGGGACCAGCTAACCCCTCCCCCTTACTCAGCTACTCAGGAAGGAAACTGCAAGGGAAAAATGGTTTTAAATAATGTCACTTTTGCAAACTTTGTAGCAAGCAAGCAATCAATTCATATATCACATACAATGGCCCCCCACTTTGTCACACACAACACAGTAAATCAATCCTGTTTTTGGAACTCCACTTGATCTACAAACCACTTGTTTTTTCAAGCCACAGAGCAGGCTCTACAGAGTACCGAGGCCTGATTTATAGCACCTGGGACCAGCTAACCCCTCCCCCTTACTCAGCTACTCAGGAAGGAAACTGCAAGGGAAAAATGGTTTTAAATAATGTCACTTTTGCAAACTTTGTAGCAAGCAAGCAATCAATACATATATCACATACAATGGCCCCCCACTTTGTCACACACAACACAGTAAGTCAATCCGGTTTTTGGAACTCCACTTGATCTACAACCTACTTGTTTTTTCAAGCCACAGAGGGTGTAGGAGGGTGAATAATTTTATTGTGTGTGCCAGACGCAGCACGGGACAGATGTTTATGTTCGTGCATATACCCCCTGCATGTTTCTTCCCACCCTTTAGTATATCACTGAGGGGACTCAGTTTAGTTTTAGTATACAAATTAGTATACGGTTTATGTCTTTTGAGTTATGAAGAATCGGTTTGATGTTTTGTATTCCATGGCAACTCTCTTTCCCCTCCCCCCCTCTGGCAGGGGATTTGTTGGATGCTTATTTGCATCGCTGATGCACCTCCTATTTTTGGGATAATGTGGAGGTTTCATTATGATATCATTCCTTATTGTTTTGTTATTATATGTTGTATTGTCAATTTTGTTTTATCTCCCTGGTGGTGGCTCCTGACATACTTTCTTGCGGTCCGATTGGTTCTACATGTAAAATTCCATGGGTAGAATACGTATATGTTCCTTCAATGTGAAGGGGTTGAATTCTCCCCAGAAGAGGTCTCGTATTTTTAATTCCTTAAGGTTTAATACTCCTGATATATTAATGCTGCAAGAAACCCACTTCCGTCCTACACATCTCCCAAATTTGTCTAAACAACCATACACTCAATGGTTCCATAGTACTTATTCCTCTAAATCGAGGGGGTTTTTTATTGCTATCTATAAAGACACTCCCTTTAGAGTGGAAGCTTCTATGCTTGATCCCATGGGTAGATATGTATTCTTGAAGGGCCACATCTCCAACATAAAGTTTACGTTAGCAGCTGTATATGCGCCTAATGTTGGACAACTGTCGTGGTTACGTAAAACTCTTTGCTCTCTTAAAACATTTAGTGAAGGGTATCTTGTTTTTGGGGGAGAACTTAATGTATCACTGGACCTCCCTTTGGACTCTACTTCCTCTAGTACGCGTCTCCCTACATCTGCTATGCGTCGCTTTAAACTGCTTTTGTCACAATTGGGGATTGTAGATGCATGGCGTGTTAAGAATCCCTCCCAGAAAGACTATACTTTTTATTCCTCCCCACATGAGACTTATCACAGAATAGACTATATATTCATTCCTATGATCCTTGTTCCTTCATTGCTGCAAGCTGACATAGGTAGTATTACAGTCTCGGACCATGCTCCGATCTCTCTTTCCTTAGAATTGTTTAATTTGCCTCGACGGGAATGGACCAGGAGATTGAACGATACCATTATTGCAAACAAGGAGCATAGTCAGGCTCTTGCCCTGAAACTAGAAGAATTCTTTGGCTTTAATGATACTCCGCAAATCTCTAGACCCATCCTCTGGGAGACGCAAAAAGCTTTCATGAGAGGAGAACTTATTGCCTTGTCCTCTCGGGTTAAAAAACAACGGAATGCCCGAATCCTAGACTTGCTTAAAAAAATAGCCCAACTGGAAATATCGCATAAAAATTCTAGCTTAGCTGAGGATTATAGGGAGCTCTGTCAGTTACGACAGGAATTTAAGGATCATTTGAATGTTAAAGCGGCTAAAGCTTTTTTGGCTGCCAAAAGTCACATGTACCTTCATGGAGATAAGGGCTCTAAATTGATAACCCGGCTGATCCGACAAAAACAATCTAAAACATTTATAGAGACCATTAAGGATGATAAGGGGACACGAGTGACTACCACTCCGCTTATAGCAAACGCCTTTCAATCCTTTTATTCTTCCCTATATAATCTGGGTAGCTCGGAAGGAAGTTCTGGGTTGGCATCTCAGGAGAAGACTGGTAAAATAGGAAGATTCTTAGATTCCATTACGGTTCCTGGCCTTGCTGAGTTGGATTGTGGAGTGCTCTTGGCGCCTATCACTAAAGAGGAAGTTGAGAAAGTATTGCATTCAATACCATCTGGGAAGAGCCCGGGGCCCGATGGTCTCCCTATTTCATTCTATAAAAAATTTAGTCAGCAACGGATACCGAAGTTTGTGGAGGTATGCAATTCTCTGATGGAGGGTGCTTCGTTACCTAAGAAAGCATTGGAAGCTTTTATAACTATCCTTCCTAAGGAGGGGAAGGATCCGGAATGCTGCGGGAGTTATGGGCCTATTTCGCTCTTAAATTGTGATGTGAAGTGGTGGGCAAAAATTCTGTCTCTCCGCATTCAACCCTTATTGCCTAAACTCATAAATGAAGAGCAGGTGGGATTTGTGAAGGGACGGGAAGGTAGGCACAATGTTAGTAGGGTATTGCATGCTATTTGTCAAGTGGGGCGCCGGGGGCACTCTATGGTCCTTCTTGGTACGGATGCAGAGAAAGCATTTGATAGGGTCTGTTGGGAGTACATGAGAGCTACCTTACTTAAGTTTAATTTTCCTCCTTTGTTTATTGATGCCATATTTTCTCTGTATGCTTCCCCGTCTGCTAGAATTCAAGTGAATGGGTCTTTATCAGACTATTTTTCAATAACAAATTGAACTCGCCAAGGTTGCCCTTTGTCTCCGTCTCTGTTTTGTATGGTGATGGAGACATTACTTGCGAAATTGCGTCAAACCGTTGATATTGAAGGACTGCGGATGGGGAATTATACTCATAAATTAGCAGCATTCGCAGATGATTTGCTATTGATGGTTACGAATCCACTGGTAGCCTTTCCACAGATAATAGATGTCTTTACTGAATTTGGAGAGATTTCTCATTTTAAAATTAATTATGACAAGTCGGAGGCTTTAGGTGTTAATGTACCGGTTGCTCAGCTCTCGGTTCTGAAATCTATTTCTCCTTTTAAATGGCCCTCGCATGCTATTAAATACTTGGGGATAATGATTTCAGCTGATGTATCCCAGCTTTTCGCACTTAATTTTAAACCTCTTCTCTCCAAAATTCATAAATTTATCTCCCAATTGAACATTCCGTATGTCTCTTGGATAGGATGTAAAAATTTACTTGCGACTTATGTGCTCCCACAGATCCTATACATGATGCAGAGTCTGCCTATTGAACTTCCAACTAGTTTTTTCAATAGTTATAAGAGTCTTTTTATTAAATTCTTGTGGAAAGGGAAACATTCCCGGTTGGCTTATCGGCTTCTTACATTTAAAAAGGCACAAGGAGGGATGGCATTACCGGATTTAAAGACATATTACGAAGCGGTCCAACTGTCTCGCTGGTCACAATTAGCTAACATGTCTATGGGGGCTCTTCATCTGGACATGGAAAGAGCGCTCCTCTCGGAGGATTTAGCTCACTTGTTGTAGGTGAAGTTGCCGTTACCTTCACCGAAGGTTTTGATTAGTGTTCTGACTAGAGGAATGCTTAAGGTCTGTCAGAGATCGGGCGCTCTGGCCATGTCTAGTGATAATCTCTCTTCATTGGCCCCGCTGGCTGTACTGCCACATTTTGTTAATAAAGCGCAAAATGTTAGTTCTTCAATGTGGCAGATTCTTTAAACTTATAGGGTGGCTGAGATAATAGGCTCAACAGACTCACCTGATTTGGATGCTCTTATGGCACGACTTCAGGGAACTTCTCAAAGTCCTTCTCTTCCTAAGGTTGCGGTCTCTTTTCTACACCAATTTAATTTCAAATCGATATGCCGTAAATTTCTGTCAACTAATCCAGTCCCGTATCCTGACCCCACGTGGCTTGAAAATTATTCCCTTTTACCCAGTTCTCCAGCTAGGCCTTTGTCCAAGATACATTCTGGTCTCCTCCTACAACGGGCTCCATCTAAACCATACTTCCTTCGAGAGTGGGAAGATGAGCTAGGCTTTACTTTGTCGCAGACAGAGATTGACCTGATATTATCTCATTCTCATGGGTTCTCTAGGTGTGTGAGGTACCAGGAAAATTCGTATAAATTAGTGACAAGATGGTATCAGACACCCGCTTATCTTTATAGAATACATCTAGTTGGCACGGACGTTTGTTGGAGATGTGGCCTTGGGACGGGGACGCTCTCGCACATATGGTGTTTCTGCCCTGAAATTAAAAATTTCTGGATGGAGGTGGAAAAGGCTATAGGCAAGATTACAGGGAATAATATCCGGTTAACCCCGGAGCTGGTTTTGTTGTGGTTACCAGTGAAAGATTTTGTGCCCTCGAAAAATAACTTGATTACTTTCATGGTGTCCACTGCAAAACTTCTAATTCCTTTATATTGGAGGAAAGCAGACCCTCCTACGATAGAGGTCTGGTGGTCTAAAATGCATCAATTGTATAGACTTGAGGAGTTGGTTGGTTGGAACACTTTCACAAGGGACAGCTTTCTTAAGGTTTGGCAACCTTGGAAACAATATTTAGAACATCTGTCAAGTAGTGGGAGAAGGGGGACCGTAGTCCCCTCCTAAAGGAATGGATAGGGGTATGCATATTCCAGGAGACCCTTTCTAGGTTAAGTAAATAGTACCTAAGGGATTGGTGAATAAATAATTTCTATTCTATAGTACTTTATTTTTCTTTTGATAGACGTGTTCTGGGACGTTGCAAGGTGCTGATATTCAATGTTTCCCGCCACCAGGGAGACTGTCTTTTTTTATTGTACTTACCCTTATGTGGTATTATTATTTTCCTTTCTTCCTTTTGTGTTCTTCCATCATTTCATTGGGTCACCGGTAATTGATCTTTATTCGGTGGTTTACATTTTCTAGATGTAATATTATGGAGGGGGACCCACTGGTCCATTCTCTGGTTTGCAGGTCTTTGAATTTTCTTTATACTGTATTTTTATGCTGATATGTAGGGGACTATCCCAATAGCTCTTAGACGAGATAACCAATCTTATTTGATTTCTGTAGACCTACTGCATTGTATGATTGTTAATACGATGGATGTAAGTTTGTCTTTTTCTATATGTTAAAAACATTAATAAAAGAGAATTTATAAAAAAAAATAAAAAAAAATAAAAGTTAAAAAGTTACACATATTTGGTATTGCCGCGTCCGTAACGACCCGACTATAAAGATATTACATTACTTAACCCGCACGGTGAACGCCATAAAAAATTAAATAAAAAACAACGGAAAAATTGCTATTTTATGTTAATCCGGACTTTAAAAAAATGTGATTAAAAAGTGATCAAAAAGTCGCATCTACTCCAAAATGGTACCAATAAAAACTACAAGTCTTCCCGCAAAAAATAAGCCCTCATACAACTGCATCGGCGAAAAAATAAAAACGTTACGGCTCTTCAAATATGGAGACACAAAAACAAATAATGTTGAAAAAAATGCGTTTTTACTGTGTAAAAGTAGTAAAACATACAAAAACTATACAAATTTGGTATTGTTGCAATCGTAACAACCCGCTGAATAAACTTATTGTGTTATTTATACCACACGGTGAACGGCGTAGATTTAGGATGCAAAAAAGAGAGGCGAAATTTCAGGTTTTTTTTCTATTCCCCCCAAAAACTGTTATTAATAGTTAATCAATAAATAATATGCACCTCAAAATGGTGCTATTAAAAAATACAACTTGTCCCGCAAAAAAACAAGACCTTACACAGCTATGTCGGTGCAAAAATAAAAAAGTTATAGCTCTTGGAATGTGACGATGGAAAAACTTAAAAAATCGCCTGGTCATTAAGGTCTAAAATAGGCTGGTCATTAAGGGGTTAATAAGGTTGAAGTGGCTATCAAAGGTAGAAAGTGTTTTTTGTTCAGTATTTTTAACTCTGCGTTTTCATTGTTGTCTATTATAGCACGTTATTTCAGATCCTATTTTTCCCATTTCATTCCTTCCTGCCTCTTTCAGTAAATTTGTCAATAATTTTATTTTTATAAAAACACAAACAGAAAAAATGGGACATAAAGATCATCAAAACCACAAAAAAGGCCATACTCACTAGGTAGGTGGGTGGGTGAAAACCCGTTCCCATCAGGACGCATTTGTGGTTTTGATGAATTTTATTTTTATGTTTATGGTATTCATTATCATTGCTACATATACGACTGGCTCGTATAAATTGTCCTTTGGTGATGCCTTTGAACATTTGGGGTGCATGTTCCATTGAAGTAGTCCAACGAATCTACGACATAGTCCAAACGGTCCAGCGGAACCCGCAAAACAATAAAATTAAGTTTGTAATGTGGAAAATAAACACTTTATACTCACCTACACCAGACTCCGGTCTTCTCCCCTGCGTTGCAATAGAAACTAGAGGTTAATGAAAAATAATTACTTTAGGGCATGATTACACGGCGCTCAGAAAAAACGACGTGTTAACGTGTCAAATACAAAAGCGTTTCTTGTGAAGCGCTTTTGAAAATACAGGTGTTTTTGACGTGTTTTTAGCACGTTTTTAAAATTGTTTTGTGCACATCTTTTGGCGCATAATTAGGACTCCCACTGACTATGGGAACATTTGGACCGTTTTACGCACAAAAGAATTGACCCGACGCTTCTTTTTTAAAACCGCTTATGTAAAAACAAAGCGTGTTGTATGTACTAATGGCTCACTTCCCCATTCATGTAAATTGGAAGCTTAATCAAGCTTTTTTTTAAAGGCATTTTGTGTGTGATTTTCGTCACTTTTTTAATTAGGACTCCCATTGACTATGGAAACATTTGGCGCGTTTTACGTGCCAAAGAATTGCCCCGATGCTTCTTTTCCGCAACGCGCTGTTCCATTGATGTAAATGGGAAGCTTAATCAAGCGTTTGTTTTTTTTACACGTTTTTCGGTGTGTCAAACCTGTCAACTGTAAAGTGATTTACCACAGGGTCTTCCCTCTTGATTCTCCATTCTTAGCCTTTCGGTGTGTCCTATAGCTGCTGCCAGCGACCATTGCACAGTCACTTAAAAAATGGAGACAATGCTTGGCAATTTAAAGACCCTTCTTCCTGGCTTGTAGCTAAAAATGGGGATGGGGAGGTGATTCTCCCTCCCACATTTACAGCAGCTGTGAGTCAGGTTGCTTTGCCTTATTACCTTCCTGTAATTCTGGGAGATGCTCTCTCTGGTGGCCAATATAACAAAACATGTCAAATTATTTAATATTTAATGCTTCCCATCTTGTAGAATAAAAAAAAATACACCTAAAAAATATAATAAAATAAGTAACTTGCTTTAAAAACTGAACAAAACAGATTTACAGGACCGATTCCTCATAAATTCATGCTGATTGGAGTTATACCTTTTATTCTCATTTAGATACTCCAGGATAGCATCTCTTAGGAAACCTTAAAAGATTTTACCCACAACAAATGTTAAAGTTATGGGCCTATACATTCTGGGGTCACTTTTTAAATATAGGAATGATATTTGCTATGCGCGAGTCCTGTGAAACAGATCCAGTCATTATAGAATCCTTAAATAGCATAAATAATGGTATGTCTATAACGGTAATTAATTTCCGTAAAAGTATATGCCATCTGGACCCCATTGATGGTAACACAATTTCCTCATTGAGGTGGAAAGCAGAGACCGCTTTGGGAGGAGAGAAGGAGGTACTGGACAATAGGCCCACTTTGTCTTGATGAAGAATAAAAAAAAAAGGAGAGCGACAGGAAAGATCCGCCAGCTGGATACACATCTAATGGAGGTCACCGCGACTAGAAAGTGGGAGAATGAAGCAACCAAGACAGGGACCAGTGAACCAGCCCTGACAGATGTAAAGACTAATTCAGAGACGGTGGTGACTTGTCTCCGCTGGACAGGATGTCCACTTGCAAGGGTTTGGAGGGGAATTGGGAGAATTGAATTGCCTCCATGGCTGTGAACATTCTGCCCAGGACAATCCATGTAGGAAGAAGTATCATCCAGCACATCCTTGTATAAAATAGAATACTTTATTGACAACTCTTTAAAAGGTATAGAGGAAGCAAAGGCATGGTCTTCTAAAGCTTACTCATTCGAACACAACTGTTCGCAGTCATAGTCGTATGAAAGGTTTGAAACCTGTAAACGTTAGAAGACCGAATTATTCCTTTGCTTCTATACCTTTTTAAAGGAGTTGCCAATAAAGGATTCTCTTTTATACAAGGAGGTGCTGTTCTTGTTGGTGTTCTAGTCCTTCAGACTATGGAATACACGGAAATAAGCTTGTGTTCCAAGTGTAATCTGTGAAGGTAAAAGAAAAGTATCATCCAGCACCTCCTTGTATAAAATAGAATCCTTTATTGACAACGCTTTAAAAAGGTATAGAGGAAGCAAAGGCATGGTCTTCTAAAGCTTACTCATTTAGAACACAACTTTTCGCAGTCATAGTCGTATGATATGTTTGAAACCTGTAAACGTTAGAAGACCATTCCTTTGCTTCTATACCTTTTAAAGGAGTTGCCAATAAAGGATTCTCTTTTATACAAGGAGGTGCTGGATGATACTTTTCTTTTACCTTCACAGATTACACTTGGAACACAAGCTTATTTCCGTGTATTCCATAGTCTGAAGGACTAGAACACCAACAAGAGTAGCGTGGTGAGCCTGTTTGCATGTATTCCTTTTTTACATTCTGTCTAGGACCCTCATGCAGAACTGGCATGAGAAGTGGCGTGGTTGACTGAGAGCCAGGACTCCTGATTGGAGGGCTAATCATTTGTTGTCGGAGACTCTCCTTGTATGTGTCAAATAGTAGTTCCAGGAAGAGATGCACTGGAAAGGTGAGAGGCAGGATTTGGAATTGCGGATGCAACCGAAGCAAGTCAGAGTCTTGATTGTGCTTCGCTAGGGTTTTTTGGCATTGGATGGGGCTTTTATGGGAATAACGTCCAAACGAGGATGGCCACAAACCCTCTGGGAAGAAAAAGTTCCACAATAGCTGCCACAACTTTGATGAAAATGCAGGGAGCCATGGATAACCGGAACGTAAGGGCAACATAGGGACGTTTAAGTACACATTCTGAATGAAAGAAACACGTCTGGTTCTATCGAAGCAATGACTGACCGAAGAGATACTAGATCTTACTAGTTTCGCACGTTGAACAATTTAGAGTAATAACCTGTGAACCTCTCTGGAGAAGGTACTGGTATAATAACGTTTCGGTGTAGCAAAGCGCGCAAGGCCAGGGCAAAACCTGAAGCAGGGAGAGGGAGATTGGGGCTAAAAAGAAACAATCAGGGGGAATAACAGATAACTCCAAACTCCCTGACCAGGCGTCCACCAATTGGAAGAGTGACATATCCTGGAAGAGAAGGAGGTGGCATCCCCCCAAGTGGGTTACTTGGGTCGGAGTGCCCCTTCAGGCAGCACAAGGTTTTTTACCCCAGACTCTGGGGAGCAGCAACCATGTAAAGTATCGACCAGGATAAGGATGTCCATTATGTCTGACATTTTTAAAGATTGCTCCAAATCGGACTCAGAATCCAACACTGAGGGCGAATATTCACTAAAAGTAAAAAACCTCTCCGGGACAAGAGGCAATTTCCGAGGAGCGTGTTCTAGCATTTAATGGGGTCAGGTTAATAGGAAACATATCTGCCTTGTCGCGAATAGTGAGACATCCCATAGCCGTAAACATGGATTGCAAAATTCTGTTGATCTCCACAGATTTAGATAAGTGAACCACTGTAACCCTAGGTTCCTGGGTAGTGTGCACGTGAAGACCTTGCTGTGAACAGGAGCTGCAAGTGGGCACCCTGACCCTGTAGGAAATATGCGTCTGCATATAGAGCAGGAAAAGTGGGTAATTGAGGTGGCTGACCTTTTCTGGTGGGACCCCCCGTCTCTGGGTTGCTAGAGAAAAAAAAAACACCCACAAAGGGAAGAAAAGGTGTGTAATATATGAGTAAAATATAACATTTATTTATAACTCTCTAAAAACAGGGGTACAATCACCACTGTGAAAAAGCCCCACCGTGTGTATAAAAACGTATTAAATAATAAACACTGAGTTCTAATTCAATTGTGAACCTCCTATATCTCAGTGTTCAACAAGAATATCAATACGGAATCAGCATTTGAAAAATGGGCATAACAATAGTCTTGATCCTAATTCACACTAGAGTCCGTGATAACCGCACCGGAAGCTCCTAGTGTTAAGGTATACAAACAATGCTAGTGTTCCCAATGCTAAAAAATTCCTATTCACAACCGACCCTACGCGTTTCAATACTCATCATCAGGGGTCTATAGCTTGGTCACTCTGGCCGGGATGCCAGCGATATTTAGTTCAGCAGCAGGTATTCTGCTATACTCCACGGAAGCATGCTCGCATAGATGTCAGCGGCATGCTTCATTCTGGGACTCTAAGTTATTTAAAGCATCTGACTCCTCCCCCTGTCCTCGGCACCGCCAATCGAAACAGCCAATCACACTCACCAATCGAATTCGTGACACCTGTCCATGTGACTCCCGGCCATCAGCTGACAGCCAGGAACCAACATCGACCGCATCAAAAGCCGAACGCGCAGGCGCAGTAGAGGCCACAATAGAGTCGCCCATGCTGCCAGGAACTCACCACTGCAAAGAAGGAGTATATCGATATTTAAAGTTTGGGTAAGTGTTGCGGATCAGCTCAAAACCCGCAACTGGACTGCCATTGATAAACAACTACACTGATAATACATATTGTGTAGATGAATGAATGTCTACCCCACTATAAAGTGTCATTTGAACACCTACTGAATAAGGAACCATAGCCAGACTGCCCACATGATGATCATTGATAATTAAGAGACCACCTGTCATGACGACCATGTGGGTCTCTTGCTATCCTGAAGGGATAACTGGCCATGGAAATGCATGTTTAAATGAATGTTTAAATAAAACATGCATAGTTTGTCTGCTCATTTAAACCCCCTGGTTGTGTGCACGCCAATCTATAGATCCACTGGGCTTCCTTTCGTAGTATGAGGTTATCCCAGTCACCTCCCCGTTTGGGAGGCCTAATGAGTTCAATTGCTTGAAATTTAAGACATTCTGCACGACCCTGATGTGTAGCGTGTACATGTTTGGATATAGGAGTATCTCTAGAATTCGCAATGTCGCCAACATGTTCTCTGATCCGGCGCCGAAACTGCCGCACCGTTTTTCCCACATAATTCAGTGGACATGTTATCAGATATACCACCCCTGCTGTTTTACAATTGACAAAATCACGAATGTCATATTCCAATTGCGTAACGACACTCCTAAACTTGTCACCTTTTTGAATAAAATCACAAGCCTTGCACCTACCACATCTATGTGTGCCTGGTATTTGTCTGTCCAGCCATGTTCCTTTAGGTGCAATGGGATCAAAACAACTATGCATAACTCTGTCCCTGATGTTTTTCCCTCTCCGGAATGTGACTGAAGGCCATTGCGTAATCTGATCTATCAAATCTACATCAGTACTAAGAATACGCCAATACCTCTTCAGGATCTGCATAATTTCACATTGTTTAGAATCATAGAATCATTTAGTACTGATGTAGATTTGATAGATCAGATTACGCAATGGCCTTCAGTCACATTCCGGAGAGGGAAAAACATCAGGGACAGAGTTATGCATAGTTGTTTTGATCCCATTGCACCTAAAGGAACATGGCTGGACAGACAAATACCAGGCACACATAGATGTGGTAGGTGCAAGGCTTGTGATTTTATTCAAAAAGGTGACAAGTTTAGGAGTGTCGTTACGCAATTGGAATATGACATTCGTGATTTTGTCAATTGTAAAACAGCAGGGGTGGTATATCTGATAACATGTCCACTGAATTATGTGGGAAAAACGGTGCGGCAGTTTCGGCGCCGGATCAGAGAACATGTTGGCGACATTGCGAATTCTAGAGATACTCCTATATCCAAACATGTACACGCTACACATCAGGGTCGTGCAGAATGTCTTAAATTTCAAGCAATTGAACTCATTAGGCCTCCCAAACGGGGAGGTGACTGGGATAACCTCATACTACGAAAGGAAGCCCAGTGGATCTATAGATTGGCGTGCACACAACCAGGGGGTTTAAATGAGCAGACAAACTATGCATGTTTTATTTAAACATTCATTTAAACATGCATTTCCATGGCCAGTTATCCCTTCAGGATAGCAAGAGACCCACATGGTCGTCATGACAGGTGGTCTTTTAATTATCAATGATCATCATGTGGGCAGTCTGGCTATGGTTCCTTATTCAGTAGGTGTTCAAATGACACTTTATAGTGGGGTAAACATTCATTCATCTACACAATATGTATTATCAGTGTAGTTGTTTATCAATGGCAGTCCAGTTGCGGGTTTTGAGCTGATCCGCAACACTTACCCAAACTTTAAATATCGATATACTCTTTCTTTGCAGTGGTGAGTTCCTGGCAGCATGGGCGACTCGATTGTGGCCTCTACTGCGCCTGCGCGTTCGGCTTTTGATGCGGTCGATGTTGGTTCCTGGCTGTCAGCTGATGGCCGGGAGTCACATGGACAGGTGTCACGAATTCGATTGGTGAGTGTGATTGGCTGTTTCGATTGGCGGTGCCAAGGACAGGGGGAGGAGTCAGATGCTTTAAAGGAACAGTGTCATCACAATTTTTTTTTTAATATGTTAAAGATGTTAGTGCTTTATTAAAAACGTTTGGATTAATTTGTGTGTTTGTGTGTTACTTTTTCTTATTTTTACACTTTTTCTTCCCTATAGGGGCTGCCATTTTTTTTTCCATTTCTGTATGTGTCTGTGTCGATTAACGACACATACAGACATGGAATACGGCAGCCACAGTCCCATAGGGACTGCGAACGGGTCCCGTCTCATCCACTTCTGTGTACGCCGTCTGTGTGGGAACTGCGCATGCGCCGCTCCCACACAGTCCAATTTGAAATGCGCGCCGTCCGGCGCCATTTTCCTGTGGACCGGAAGTCGCGGCCGGGCAAGTAAGATTACTATTTCCGGTCGCGGCTTCCGGACTTGTGCACTTGGACCAGCGGCAGCAGACGGAGCGGACGGGCCGGAGGGAGCCGCGGCGGCAGGAGCAGGTAAGAGATTTCTATGTATGTTCGTGTTTGTTTACTACAGTATGTAAACCTACTACACTGTGTGTTAGCTCAAAAAATGGCGACACACAGTGTAGGAGGTTAGACCGTTCAAACCCCTCGTTTATCCCGGCACTAGCCAGGATAAAGGAGGGGGGGGATTCTCAGAGCTCACTAGAGCGAGTGCTTTTTTCCCAATTTTGCAGCAAAAAGCAATGTGGTTGCTTTACCACATGCAATGCTGCAATTTTGGGAATAGCTCCATCTAGTGACCAGCAATGGGAAATATTATAAATTAGAATGTAATTTATAATATTTCCTGACTCGTGAAAAAAATAAAAAAAATTTGAACAATGTTTAATCACCTACACACTAAATGTTTAATTTAAAAAAAAAAAAACATGTTTTGCTGGCAACACATTCCCTTTGAATAACTTAGAGTCCCAGAATGAAGCATGCCGCTGATATCTATGCGAGCATGCTTCCGTGGAGTACAGCAGAATACCTGCTGCTGAACTAAATATCGCTGGCATCCCAGCCAGAGTAACCAAGCTACAGACCCCTGATGATGAGTATTGAAACGCGTAGGGTCGGTTGTGAATAGGAATTTTTTAGCATTGGGAACACTAGCATTGTTTGTATACCTTAACACTAGGAGCTTCCGGTGCGGTTATCACGGACTCTAGTGTGAATTAGGGTCAAGACTATTGTTATGCCCATTTTTCAAATGCTGATTCCGTATTGATATTCTTGTTGAACACTGAGCTATAGGAGGTTCACAATTGAATTAGAACTCAGTGTTTATTATTTAATACGTTTTTATACACACCGTGGGGCTTTTTCACAGTGGTGATTGTACCGCTGTTTTTAGAGAGTTATAAATAAATGTTATATTTTACTCATATATTACACCAGTGAATCCTTTAAAATTGTTATGTTGTGGAAGCACAATTGAATATATCTTTGAAATACAGTGAATTATTTGAAGAAAAGGTGTGTAAATAAGTTTAGTGTAGTCGGGAGTATGAAGCGTAAGTGCGGTAGGGATGGTAGAATTTTTGTACTTACACACCCTGGTACTGCCTCGAAGCAACGCACCACGTTCTGGCAGGCGGTCAGAGATGAATCTTGCAGGGACCTCACCGTCTCAGCTACTTTAATCGGTTCCTCTGTCTTGCCCAGCCGTCGGTGATTAAGGGGGGACAGTATGACTTCCTTGACCTGCTCCCTTTTTTCGCTAGGGGGGGGCAGAGAGGCCTGACCCTCTCTGTTTCTCCCAAACTAAAAAGGAAAAAAAAAATAAAAGTAGGAGTTCATATTTTTTAGCGACAGTCTCCCAGTGGCAAGTCTATACTTATGATTCCTGTGTTCACCAATGATACGCAAAAAAAAAAAAAACACAAACTGTAAAGCGTACCTATTCTTTACATTTTTTCCCATTAATCTATTTTTTTTTCTTTAATTGAAACTTTAATTGTGCTAGAAAACGGTGTAGCTTGACATACAAAAAAAAAAGTGCTTATTTGGATGAGGGGCCAAGGCAAGCCCTGTCCAAATGGAGACGTTCCCCAGACCTATCCCCTTGCCGAAGCTTAGAAAAACCTATCTGTGCTCTGGTGCTTGCCACCCACACCATCCCCCTAGAGCTCCAGGAGGGACATTCATAAAAGCACTGCATTCTGAGAAATCCAAGTGACAAAGTATAAAAGTTAAAACACAGGGACATAAAAAAATATATATATAAAAAGTGCCTAGCACAGCCGGTCCAATCTAATGGCAGGATTCATCATATTAATGCTAAGCTAGAAGGCCAGACTAAAAATGCCTCTTTCTTAACAAGTCTCAACTATCCGATATGCAACAATTAAGGATGAGGAGGGCTAAAAGGAATCGAAGTGAAATCCGATAGTGGGCAAAGACATGCAAATCACACAAAAAAAAAACCCATCAATTTACTGTTTAACACATGTAGATGGGGTTTTAAAAACCCCATCTACATGTAGCAGAAAAAAAATAAAGCAGCAATCAGGACATGCTGTGTATTTTCAAATCCACAACATGCCCATTTTGCAATGTGAAAGGTGAAATCCGTGAAAAATAGGTGGCAGATTTTTTCCCGCCAAGTCTGAAGTTACCCTTAGGAATGTAAGTTCTTCAGAGTTTTTAGTCTAATGAGGGATCATATTACAAAAAGCAAAGCTGCAAAGACACTGTGAGAAGAATGGGGACTGTCTGTACACATATACACAGGTCTTTTCTAAAGGAAAGCTATATTGCCTGCTGAACATATCTTTTAGCAAGTGTTAGACCATCTCATACCAGTGCTTAAAGGGAATGTGTTGTTAGCAAAACATGTATTTTTTTTTTTTAGTTAAACAATTAGTGTGTGGGTGATTAAACATTGTTCTAATTTTTATTTTTTTCACGAGTCAGGAAATATTATAAATTGGATTCTAATTTATAATATTTCCCATTGCTGGTCACTAGATGGAGCAATTCCCAAAATTGCAGCATTGCATGTGGTAAAGCAACCACATTGCTTTATGCTGCAAAATTGGGAAAAAATCCCTCGCTCTAGTGAGCTCTCAGAATCCCCCCCTCCTTTATCCTGGCTAGTGCCGGGAGAAACGAGGGGATTGAACGGTCTAACCTCCTACACTGTGTCGCCATTTTTTGAGCTAACACACAGTGTAGTAGGTTAACATACACTAGTAAACACACAGTAAAACACGAACATACATAGAAATCACTTACCTGCTCCAGTCGCCGCCGCTCCCTCCGGTCCGTCCGCTCCGTCTGCTGCCCCATGTGCACAAGTCCGGAATCCGCGACCGGAAATAGTAATCTTACTGTCCAGCCGCGACTTCCGGTCCACAGGAAAATTGGACTGTGTGGGAGCGGCGCATGTGCCGTTCCCACACAGACGGCGTACACCATAGTGGATGAAATGGGCCCCGTTCGCATTCCCTATGGGACTGGAGCTGCCGTATTCCATGTCTGTATGTGTCGTTAATCGACACATACAGAAATGGAAAAAAAAATGGCAGCCCCCATAGGGAAGAAAAAGTGTAAAAATAAAAAAAAAGTAACACACAAACACACAAATAAATACAAACGTTTTTAATAAAACACTAACATCAAACGGATATAAAAAAAAAAATTTTGGTGACACTGTTCCTTTAATTGAGGGCAGCACTAACATCCTAAATACTCTGCTGTGTTTGGGACCGAGGGGGATCTGTAAAGAGGCCGATAGGTCTCATATTTCATGGAGGAGCATGCGATTGATCACAGTACTGAGGCCGGCAGAACATGGGGGAGCTCACCTAGGACAATGAATAGAACTCACTGCTAGTTCACTAGAAGCTAGTGCAGAACTGTGGTATGGTGGAGAGGGTGCAGTCCTCAGTATATGAGAACATCATAGAAGGTAGTGCCTGCCAAATCTGGAGCGGAGCTGCTCCGTGCGGTGTGGGTAGCACAGTGGAGGGCGGGATATACTGTGCCAGCATGCGGACAGTAAACAGCAGAAAGAATGCCATTAGATATCTTTGGCTACGTTATCAAGTGGGAAGGAGGAAGATTCTTACCCTGACTTATTCTTGTGATGCTTCGCATGTATGTTTTTGGGAATAGGTTGCTTATATCCTGAGTAGAGATGAGCGAACTTATCAAAAGTTCGGTTCGGCTAGTTCGCCGAATTTCACAAAAAAGTTCGGTTCGGACCGAACTAGTTCTGACCGAACCTGTCACTTACGTGCGCCGAGCATGCTACTGTCCGGGGTGCTGATAGAGTTAATGGTCTGCACTAACTCTTTCAGCAACCTTCACAGTACATGCTCGGCGCGCGGAAAATACAATTTTAATAAATGTAATAAAAAAATAAAAATTATACGTTCGTACTTACTTTCCTCCTGTCCGGCCTCCAGCGATGACGTTTCATCCCTTTCACCGCTGCAGCCAATCACAGGCTGTAGTGGCGGTCACGCACGCCAGGATGACGCTTCATCCCACGTGACCGCCTCTGCAGCCAATCACAGGCTGCAGCGGCGACATGGATGAAACGTCATCGCTGGAGGCCGGACAGGAGGAAAGTAAGTATGAACGTATTATTATTTTTTTGGGCATGTATGTATGTTGTCATGTATGTATGTATGTTGGCATGTATGTATGTTGTCATGTATGTATATCTGTGCATGTATGTTGGCATGTATGTATATATGTGCATGTTTGTATGTATATTTGCATGTATATATTTGCATGTATGTATGTTTGCATGTATGTATTTTTGCATGTATGTTGTCATGTATGTATGTATGTATGTATGTATGTTGTCATGTATGTATGTATGTATATATGTGCATGTGTGTATGTATATTTGTATGTATGTTTGCATGAATGTATGTATGTTTGCATGTATGTGTGTTTGCATGAATGTATGTTTGCATGTATGTATGTATGCATGTTTGTATGTATATTTGCATGTGTGTATATATATATATGTATGTTGTCATGTATGTATGTATGTATGTATGTATGTTGTCATGTATGTATATATGTGCATGTATGTATATATGTGCATGTGTGTATGTATGTATGTATATTTGCATGTATATATTTGCATGTATGTTGTCATGTATGTATATATGTGCATGTATGTTTGCATGTATGTTGGCATGTATGTATACATGTGCATGTTTGTATGTATATTTGCATGTATATATGTTTGCATGTGTGTATGTATGTTTGCATGTATGTATGTATGTTTGCATGTATGTATGTTGTCATGTATGTTTGTATGTATGTTGTCATGTATGTATGTATATATGTGCATGTATGTATGTTTGCATGTTTTTATTTTTGCATGTATGTTTATATATATGTGCATGTATGTAATTATGTTTGCATGTATTTATGTTTGCATGTATATTTGTGCATGCTTGTATATATGTATGTATGTATCTTTGCATGTTTGTTTGTATGTATGTTTTCATGTGTGTGTGTGTGTGTGTATGCATGTATGTATGATAGTTTGCATGTATATATGTGTGTATGTTTGCATGTATGTATATTTGCATGTATATATGTGCATGCTTGTATGTATGTTTGTATATATGTATGTATGGCCATGTATGATACTGTCTGCTGGCGCCCTGTATCTAAGTCAACTTCACGGCAGGCTTCTATACATGGTATAACAGTCAGTATCACACATTAAACTGAATCTAAGCCTACGACATGTTTTATTTAATAATTTTTTTTCACAGGTTTGGTGTTTGGACTACGTCGGTTTCGAGGACTACTTAGATGACGTGTTTTTTTTCTACAATAAAATGGTTAATGAGGGTTGTGTTGGGGGTGCTTTATTTCAATAAAATATTTTATCTATATCTTTGTCTTTTTCTTTTCAAATTTTATTACTACCACTTTAGTAATGGCCGCTGTCTGAGTGACAACATCCATTACTAAGGCGAGGCTTAGTGTTAGCCGGTGCAGAGGCTAACACTAACCACCATTATTACCCCGGTACCCACCACCACCAGGGGTGCCGGGAAGAGCCAGGTACGATCCAGTACCCGACCATCTGTTGTGATGGTCGGGCTCTGGGGCGGCCGCAGGCTGGTATTATGAGGCTGGGAAGGGCCAAAAACAGTGGACCTTCCCACCCTTGTAATGCTAGGCTGCTGCTGCTGTGTTGTATCTGGCTGGTTATAAAAGTGGGGGGGACCCCACGTCATTTTTTTTAATTATTTATTTAAATTTTTTCTTTTTAAAAGACATGGGGTTCCACCCAATTTATCATAACCAGCCACATACAACACAGTGTTATTAGCCTGGGAATGGACAAAACCAGTGGCCCTTCCCACCAATGTAATGCCAGACTGCTGCGGCCTTGTATATGGCTGGTTATTAAAAATGTGGGGGACCCGTCTATTGCTAAATTTGTTAAATTCAAAAAAAAAAACGACGTGGGGGTCCCCCCCATTTTTATAACCAGCCCGATACAACACAGCAGCAGCAGCCTAGCATTACAAGGGTGGGAAGGTCCACTGTTTTTGGCCCTTCCCAGCCTCATAATACCAGCCTACGGCCGCCCCAGTACCCGACCATCACAACAGATGGTCGGGTACTGGATCGTACCAAGCTCTTCCCAGCACCCCTGGTGGTGGTGGGTACCGGGGTAATAATGGGTGGTTAGTGCTAGCCTCTGCACCGGCTAACACTAAGTACCGCCTTAATAATGGACGCTGTCAATCAGCCAACTACCATTATCTAGGCACTAATAAAGTTTAAAAAAAAACACAAAGACAATTCTTTTTTATTGAAATAAGAAATCCCCAACAAAACCCTCGTTAACCATTTTATTAAAATTTGAAAAAACGTAGATCTACGCAGTAGTCCAACGAATCGAAGATGTAGTCCAATCGGTACATCAAAATCTGCAACAACATAAAAAAACAGTTATCAATGTGAACAATAACAATACTTCTACTCACCTACACACATATATACACGCACACACAAACAAACAAACATACACAAACACACATATATACACAAACACAACAAGATATACACACACACACACACACACACACACACACACACACACACACATAAACCGACAAACACACATATACACGAACTCACACATATACAAACAAAAACACACATATCCAAACACACACACACACACACACACACACAGTTATACACACACATACACGAACACATATACACAAACACATATACAAACAAAAACACACATACCCAAACACACATATACACAAACACATATACACAAACACACCCATATATACACACAAACACACACCCATATACACAAACACACACATATACAAAAACACACACAAACATCTACACACAAACATATACACAAATACACCCATATATACACAAACATATACACAAACGCATATACACAAACACACCCATATATACACACACACACATATACACAAACACACATATAAAAACAAAAACAGACAAAGTCACATACCCAAACACATATATACACAAACACACACATACACAAACACGGTTTCTTTTAAATGCTGCTGGGGAACCCGCTCGATCCACTATATAAGGCTGCGCTACAGTGCAGCATTTAAAAGAAACAGGATCCTGACCTGTCCATAGAGTTTAAGGCAGCACAGAGTATTTCAGGAGATGAGCATGCAGATTCAGTGCTGCTGTGAACTCTGCTCTTACCATTACGTAGCTCTCAGTCTGTTACCTCTCCTCCACTCCTGTCCTCCAGAACACCTTCACATGATTGGCAAGTCACCACGTAATGGTAAGAGCAGAGTTCACAGCAGCACAGAGTATTTCAGGAGATGAGCGTGCAGATCTTGTGCGGGGTGGTGACTTGCCAATCATGTGAAGGTGTTATTGAGGACAGGAGTGGAGGAGAGGTAACAGACTGAGCTACGTAATGGTAAGAGCAGAGTTCACAGCAGCACTGAATCTGCAAGCTCCTCTCCTGAAATACTCTGTGCTGCTGTGAACTCTGTTCTTACCATTACGTAGCTCAGTCTGTTACATCTCCTCCACTCCTGTCCTCTATAACACGTTCACATGATTGGCAAGTCACCACCACGTACAAGATCCGCATGCTCATCTCCTGAAATACTCTGTGCTGCTGTGAACTCTGCTCTTACCATTACGTGGTGACTTGCCAATCATGTGAAGGTGTTCTTGAGGACAGGAGTGGAGGAGAGGTAACAGACTGAGAGCTACGTAATGGTAAGAGCAGAGTTCACAGCAGCACTGAATCTGCACGCTCATCTCCTGAAATACTCTGTGCTGCCTTAAACTCTGTGGACAGGTCAGGATCCTGTTTCTTTTAAAAGCTGCACTGTAGCGTAGCCTTATATAGTGGATCGAGCGGGTTCCCTAGCAGCATTTAAAATAAACAGGATCCTGACCTGTCCACAGAGCTTAAGGCAGCACAGAGTATTTCAGGAGATGAGCACGGGCAGCCGTTCGTTTTTCCGAGCCGTGCTCCCATTATGCACACGACCGTAAAAACACCCGTTATTGCGGGTCGGAATTACGACCCGCAATAACGGGCTCATAGACTTCTGTTACCCACGGGTACCTTTCCGTTTTCTCACGGGAAGGTGCCCGTGCCGTTAAAAAAATAGAACATGTTCTATTTTTCTATTTTACGGGCCGTGCTGCTATAATTATAATGACAGCACGGTTCGCAAAAGCGGCCGGCTGCCCGTGGCCGGCCGGCCGTGCTCGTAGTTACGAGTCGTAATTACGAGCACGGCCCGTAAAATAAAAAAATAGAACATGTTCTATCTTTTTAACGGCACGGGCACCTTCCCGTGAGAAAACGGGAAGGTACCCGTGGCTAACAGAAGTCTATGGGCCCGCTATTTTGGGTCGTAATTACGACCCGTGATAACGGGTGTTTTTATGGTCGTGTGCATGAGGCCCCGTAATGACGGGTGGCTACATGTGTGCACCCGTCATTACGGCAGCGTTGCTAGGCGACGTCAGTAAGGGTATGTGCACACACACTAATTACGTCCGTAACTGACGGACGTATTTCGGCCGCAAGTACCGGACCGAACACACTGCAGGGAGCCGGGCTCCTAGCATCATACTTATGTACGATGCTAGGAGTCCCTGCCTCTCCGTGGAACTACTGTCCCGTGCTGAAAACATGATTACAGTACGGGACAGTTGTCCTGCAGAGAGGCAGGGACTCCTAGCATCGTACATAACTATGATGCTAGGAGCCCGGCTCCCTGCACTGTGTTCGGTCCGGTACTTGCGGCCGAATTACGTCCGTCAATTACGGACGTAATTAGTGTGTGTGCACATACCCTAAATAGTCACTGTTCAGGGTGCTGAAAGAGTTAACTGATCGGCAGTAACTGTTTCAGTACCCTGGACAGTGACTACCGATCACAGTACCTGTAAAAAAAAAAGACGTTCATACTTACCGGGAACTCCCTGCTTCCTCCAGTCCGGTCTCCTGGCCGTTGCCTTGGTGACGCGTCCCTCTCGACATCCCTTGATGACGAAGCAGCCCATGTGAGCGCTGCAGCCAATCACAGGCTGCCGCGGCCTCTGCAGCCAATCACAGGCTGCAGAGGCCTCTGCAGCCAATCACAGGCTGCCGCGTCAGAAAAGGTCGGACTGGAGGAAGAAGAGGGACTCGTCACCAAGACAACGACCTGGTACGTATGAAATGCTTTTTATTTTATTTTTAATCAGCAGCCTCTTTTCTCTATCAGTGATTGATAGAGACAAGTGGCTGCCGATTTGTATAATGTTTTTGACCGGGTTCGGTCAAAACGGGTTCGGCCGAACCCGGTGAAGTTCGGATTCGCTGCGAACCGAACTTTTCCGGAAGTTCGGACCGAAACCGGGTTCGGTTGTCCCGGTTCGCTCATCTCTAATCCTGAGATGATAAATTTGCCATCTGACAGAGTGAATAAATATGTGGAAGGGATGCAAAATAAGGTTGAGCACATTATTGGTATATATTGGGGTGTTACTCGATCGGGAGATGGACACTGTGGAACCCTTTTATAGAGATATATTGGGATAGTTCAGCAAATATGTTCAAAATACACTCTTTGGTGGGACAACGATATTGATGGACATATAGTAAATTATGGTTTAAGATGTAATTTATTGCATTTAATAACTAGGTACTCTGAATAATAAATTGAATGCAACTGTGTGGACAGTGAATATATATATATATATATATATATATATATATATATATATAAAGAATGCATGGAGTTGCAAGCTGGTTAGCAGAAAGTGTGAGCAAAACCATTATTGTGTGCAGTGATTTGCCACAACGGTTTCCATGCTTATCAATTCGCCATGATTTATGGGGTTTAGCAAAGTGGCATTGCAAAGAATAAAATAGATTGCAGTAGGGTAGTATGAATTTGTTTTCACAGAATCATATGAATCTATAGTCTGTCTGCAGTAGAGTAAGAGTGTACAAGGTCTTATTGCGGTGGACTTTTTCTGCTAAAAACGCAGTTTCTTTTCAGACGATAAAATATAATGTGTAACTAACGAAAAGAGCAGTGGAAGGAGGAAATATTTTATATTGCATTTTAATGTAAAACATGCTGACTGCTTTAGAATAGGTATGCTATGTGTATAAATGCAGGTGTCTCTAATGTGTATTCAATGAGAGACCAGAGCACGTCTCAGCAATGACCCGGGGTCGGGTAAGATACGGATTGGCGTGCAACGTAGAGATTTTTATGAGAGCTTTTTACTTTGTCACTGAGTATATGGAATAAAGTACCAAAAGATTTTATCCAACGCTGCAGTCTGTGCTACAGTGAAGGAAATAAGTATTTGATCCCTTGCTGATTTTGTAAGTTTGGCCACTGTCAAAGTCATGAACAGTCTAGAATTTTTAGGCTAGGTTAATTTTAACAATGAGAGATAGATTATATAAAAAAAACAACAGAAAATCACATAGTCAAAATTATATATATTTATTTGCATTGTGCACAGAGAAATAAGTATTTGATCCCCTACCAACCATTGAGAGTTCAGCCTCCTCCAGACCAGTTACATGCTCCAAATCAACTTGGTGCCTGCATTAAAGACAGCTGTCTTAAATGGTCACCTGTATAAAAGACTCCTGTCCACAGACTCAATTAATCAGTCTGACTCTAACCTCTACAACATGGGCAAGACCAAAGAGCTTTCTAAGGATGTCAGGGACAAGATCATAGACCTGCACAAGGCTGGAGTGGGCTACAAAACCATAAGTAAGACGCTGGGTGAGAAGGAGACAACTGTTGGTGCAATAGTAAGAAAATGGAAGACATACAAAATGACTGTCAATCGACATCGATCTGGGGCTCCATGCAAAATCTCACCTCGTGGGGTATCCTTGATCCTGAGGAAGGTGAGAGCTCAGCCGAAAACTACACGGGGGGAACTTGTTAATGATCTCAAGGCAGCTGGGACCACAGTCACCAAGAAAACCATTGGTAACACATTACGCCGTAATGGATTAAAATCCTGCAGTGCCCGCAAGGTCCCCCTGCTCAAGAAGGCACATGTACAGGCCCGTCTGAAGTTTGCAAATGAACATCTGGATGATTCTGAGAGTGATTGGGAGAAGGTGCTGTGGTCAGATGAGACTAAAATTGAGCTCTTTGGCATTAACTCAACTCGCCGTGTTTGGAGGAAGAGAAATGCTGCCTATGACCCAAAGAACACCGTCCCCACTGTCAAGCATGGAGGTGGAAACATTATGTTTTGGGGGTGTTTCTCTGCTAAGGGCACAGGACTACTTCACCGCCTCAATGGGAGAATGGATGGAGCCATGTACCGTCAAATCCTGAGTGACAACCTCCTTCCCTCCACCAGGACATTAAAATTGGCTCGTGGCTGGGTCTTCCAGCACGACAATGACCCAAAACATACAGCCAAGGCAACAAAGGAGTAGCTCAAAAAGAAGCACATTAAGGTCATGGAGTGGCCTAGCCAGTCTCCAGACCTTAATCCCATCGAAAACCTATGGAGGGAGCTGAAGATCCGAGTTGCCAAACGACAGCCTCGAAATCTTAATGATTTACAGATGATCTGCAAAGAGGAGTGGGCCAAAATTCCATCTAACATGTGTGCAAACCTCATCATGAACTACAGAAAAACGTCTGACTGCTGTGCTTGCCAACAAGGCTTTTGCCACCAAGTATTATGTCTTGTTTGCCAAAGGGATCAAATACTTATTTCTCTGTGCACAATGCAAATAAATATATATAATTTTGACAATGTGATTTTCTTTTTTTTTTTTATATATAATCTATCTCTCACTGGTAAAATTAACCTAGCCTAAAAATTCTAGACTGTTCATGTCTTTGACAGTGGGCAAACTTACAAAATCAGCAAGGGATCAAATACTTATTTCCTTCACTGTATGTTTGTCTGCTTTTATCCTCTGCAGAACCACTTTATATAAAGGCTGGGAGACAATGCACTAGAAAAATCAAGTGTGTTCTGATCTACATCTACATCTAACCTCCCTGATATTGGGGATGGTGAGGAACTTTGCGTCTGCCCTTTCTGGAGCGGAGCTCAGGAAAAAGCGACAATTAGACAGAGCCTGTAGAGAAGGAAAACCGCTGACACACATCATACAGGTGACATTGTGGTCAGAAATACAATTATTAGTACCAACATAATGGCTTATTTTGATAATTCACCTAAAATGATGGGTACACTTGAACCCCTTGCTGCTGCAGCCAGTTTTGGCCTTCCTGACAGAGCCTTATTATTTTAAGCTGACATGTTTCACTTTATGGTTATAACTTTGCAGTGCTTCTACTTATGCAAGCGATTTGGCTTGTTTTGTCGTGACATATTGTACTTTGTTAGTAAAAATTAGTCGCTATAGTCAGTGCTTATTTGTAAAAAACACCACAATGTTGGGAAAATTTGGAAAAATTAGCATTTTTCTAAATGTTAATTTATCTGCTTGTAAGACAGATAGTTTTCCCACCAAAATAGTTGCTAAATACAATTTCCCATATGTCTACTTTATGTTGGCAGAATTTTTTGAACGTCCTTTTATTTTTCTAGGACGTTAAAAGACTTAGAACTTTAGCAGCAATTTTTTACATTTTCCAAAATATTTATTATTTTTAGGGACCACTTGAGTTTTAAATTGGCTTTGAGGGGTCTATATGTCAGAATCCCCCTATAAATCAGCCCATTTTAAAAAATGCACTCCTCCAAGCATTCAAAACAACATTTTGGAAATTTCTGTACTGTTTTGCAGATATTCAATAAAAAAAAAATGTCTTCATCTTGTGGATTTTGTGGCCTCCCTTTTTATTAGGATGTTTTCTAGGCACCACTACAGGTTTGCAGAGGCCTTGAGGTGCCCAAAAAAAAAAACACCCCCAAAAGACCCCATTTTGGAAACTACACCCCCTAGGAATTCATCTAGGGTGCTGTGAGCATTTTGACCAAAGGTCTTTCATACACTTTATTAGAATTGCGCAGTGAAAATGAAAAACTAAGTTTTTTAATTTCCACAAGGAATAAAGGAGAAAAAGCTCCCCAACATTTGTAAAGCAATTTCTCTAGAGTATGACAACACCCCATATGTGGTCATGTACTGCGGTTTGGACATATGGCAGGGCTCAGTAAGGAAGATTTTGATGGATTGGTTTTTGGATGCCATGTCACATTTGCAGAGCCCCTGATGTACAATACAGTGGAAACACCTGAAAAATAACTATTTGGGAAACTACACCCCTTAAGGAATTCATCTAGGGGTATAGTGAGCATTTTGACCCCACGTTTTTATTTTTATGGAGGTTATTAGAATTGAGCTGTGAAAATAAAAACATATTTTGTCCAAGATCTTTTAGCTTAAAATGATTGCAGAGTGAAAAGTTCTTTTTTTCCATAGATATGCCATATCTTTCTTTTACATTTTCTTTGATCAACCCCTTAAGGACACAGCCGATTTTTTTCAAATCTGACATGTGTTACTTTATGTGGTAATAAGTTTGAAATGCTTTTACCTATCCAAAAGATTTTGAGATAGTTTTCTCGTGATATATTGTAATTTGTGTTGCTGAAAAAAATTTGGTCGATAAATTTAGTATTTATTTGTGAACGACACCAAATTTTGAGAAAACTTGCAAAAAATAGCATTTTTCTAAATGTAAACTTATCTGCTTGTAAAACAGATAGTAATACCACACAAAATAGTTACTAGTTAACAATTCCCATATGTCTACTTTATGTTTGCATCGTTTTTTGAACGTCCTTTTATTTTCCTAGGACGTTACAAGGTGTAGAACTTTAGCAGCAATTTCTCACATTTTCAAGAAAATTTCAAAAGGCTATTTTTTCAGGGACCAGTTCATTTTTGAAGTGGCTTTGTACTACATTTTTTCAGATTCTGCAGTTTTTAGAAATATCCCACATGCGGCCCTAGTGTGGTAATGTACTAAAACACCGGCCTCAGAAGCAAAAGGAGCACCTAGAGGATTTTGGGGCCTCCTTTTTAAAAAAAAAATATATATATTTTAGGCACCATGTCAGGTTTGAAGAGGTCTTGTGGTGCCAAAACATTGGAAACCCCACAAAAGTGACACCATTTTGGAAACGACACCCCTCAAGAAATGTGTCATGGGGTATAGTTACCATTTTGACCCCACAGGTTTTTTGCTAAACTTATTGGAATTAGTCTGTAAAAATGAAAGTTTTAATATTTACAAGGAATAAAGGAGAAAAAGCACCCCGACATTTGTAAAGCAAATTCTCACGATTACGGCAATACCCCATATGTGGTAATAAACTGCTGTTTGGACCCACGGCATGGCTCAGAAGGGAAGGAGTGCCATTTGGATTTTGGAGCGCAGATTTTGCGGAGATGGTTTTCAGTGCCATGTCGCGTTTGCAACGCCGTGGAGGGACCAAAACAGTGGATACCCCCCAAAAGTGACCCCATTTTGGAAACTACACCCCAAGGAATTTTTCTAGGGGTATAGTTAGCATTTTGAAGCTGCAGGTTTTTTGCGGAATTTATTGGAATTAGGCTATGAAATTGAAAATCTATTTTTTTTCTAATAAAATGTAGTTTTAGCTCAGATTTTTTCATTTTCACAATAAAGGAGAAAAAGCACCACAACATTTGTAAAGCAATTTCTCCCGAGTACAGCAATACCCCTTATGTGGTAATAAACTGCTGTTTGGACACACAGCAGGGCTTAGAAAGGAAGGAGCACCATTTTACTTTTGGAGCTCAAGTTTGTGGCACCATGTCACATTTGCAAAGACATTGAGGGGCCAAAACAGTGCAAACCCCGCAAAAGTGACCCCATTTGGGAAACTACACGCCTCATGGAATTTATCTAGCGGCATAGTGCGCATTTTAACCCCACAGTTTTTTTGGCGGAATTTATTGAAATTAGGCAGTGACAATTAAAATCTAAATTTATCCACTAAAATGTTGAATTTTTTTCATTTTCACAAACAATAAAAGGAGAAGCAGCCCAACATTTGTAAAGCGATTTTTGCGAGTATAGCAATACCCCATATGTGGTCATAAACTGCTGGGTTCAGAATGGCAGGAGCACTACTTGGCATGCAGATTTTGCTCGATTGATTTCTCTGCACCATGTCACATTTGCAGAGCCCCTGAGGTACCACTACAGTAGAAACCCCTGAGAAGTGACTCCATTTAGAAACTACACCCCTCAGGGCATTCATCTAGGGGTGTAGTGAGCATTTTGATCCCACAGGTGTTTCATAGATTTTATTAGAATTAGGCAGTGAAAATGAAATAAATTTTTTCCAAAAATACACTACCATTCAAAAGTTTAGGGTCACTTAGAAATTTCCTTATTTTTAAAGAAAAGCAGTTTTTTTCAATGAAGATAACATTAAATTAATCAGAAATACACTCTATACATTGCTAATGTGGTAAATGACTATTCTAGCAGCAAACGTCTGGTTTTTAATGCAATATCTACATAGGTGTATAGAGGTCCATTTCCAGCAACCATCACTCCAGTGTTCTAATGGTACATTGTGTTTGCTAACTGTGTTAGAAGGCTAATGGATGATTAGAAAACACTTGAAAACCCTTGTGCAATTATGTTAGCACCGCTGTAAACAGTTTTGCTGTTTAGAGGAGCTATAAAACTGACCTTCCTTTGAGCTAGTTGAGAATCTGGAGCATTACATTTGTGGGCTCGATTAAACTCTCCAAATGGCTAGAAAAAGAGAGCTTTCATGTGAAACTCGACAGTCTATTCTTGTTCTTCGAAATGAAGGCCATTCCATGTGAGAAATTGCCAAGAATCTGAAGATTTCCTACAACGGTGTGTACTACTCCCTTCAGAGGACAGCACAAACAGGCTCTAACCAGAGTAGAACGAGAAGTGGGAGGCCCCGCTGCACAACTAAGCAACAAGACAAGTACATTAGTCTCTAGTTTGAGAAATAGACGCCTCACAGGTCCTCAACTGGCAGCTTCATTAAATAGTACCCGCAAAACGCCAGTGTCAACGTCTACAGTGAAGAGGCGACTCCGGGATGCTGGCCTTCAGGGCAGAGTGGCAAAGAAAAAGCCATATCGGAGACTGGCTAATAAAAGGAAAAGATTAATATGGGCAAAAGCACACAGACATTGGACAGAGGAAGATTGGAAAAAAGTGTTATGGACAGACGAATTGAAGTTTGAGGTGTTTGGATCACACAGAAGAACATTTTGTGAGGCGCAGAACAACTGAAAAGATTCTGGAAGAGTGCCTGACGTCAAGCATGGTGGAGGTAATGTGATGTCTGGGGCTGCTTTGGTGCTGGTAAAGTGGGAGATTTGTACAAGGTAAAAGGGATTTTCAATAAGGAAGGCTATCACTCCATTTTGCAACGCCATGCCATACCCTGTGGACAGCGCTTGATTGTCCTGTTGTAGGATGAAATTGGCTCCAATGACCCAAAGCACACCTCCAAATTATGCAAGAACTATTTAGGGAAGAAGCAGGCAGCTGGTATTCTATCTGTAATGGAGAGGCCAGCGCAGTCACCAGATCTCAACCCCAAAGAGCTGTTGTGGGAGCAGCTTGACCGTATGGTACGCAAGGAGTGCCCATCAAGCCAATCCAACTTGTGGGAGGGGCTCCTGGAAGCATGGGGTGAAATTTCTCCCGATTACCTCAGCAAATTAACAGCTAGAATGCCAAAGGTCTGCAATGCTGTAATTGCTTCAAATGGAGCATTCTTTGACAAAAGCAAAGTTTGAAGGAGAAAACTATTATTTCAAATAAAAAAATCATTATTTCTAACCTGGCCAATGTCTTGACTATATTTTATAGCCATTTTGCAACTCATTTGATAAATAGAAGTGTGCGCTTTCATGGAAAACACAAAATTGTCTGGGTGACCCCAAACTTTTGAACGGTAGTGTATATAGTTTTTGCTACCAATTTTTTATTTTCACATGGGGTAATAGGAGAAAAAAAATCATCATCACACAATTTGTTACCAAATTTCTCCTGAGTACAGCAGTACCCCATGTGTGGCCCTAAACGGCTGATTGGGCACATGACAGATCAAAATGGAAGGAGCACCATTTGGCTTTTAGAGAGCAGATTTTGCTGGACTGGTGTACGGGCGCGATGTCGCATTTGCAGAGCTCCCTTACATACCAGAGTAGAGTGGAAAACCCTGAGAAGTGACGCCATTTTGTAAACTACACCTATCATTTGCCTGGATATATAACAGAGCTTAGGAGTAAAAGAGCAAATGCGCATGGGAGGTCTCTTTTGGGGATTTTTACAGAATTTGCCCACAATGTCAGGGCTTTGGGGTCAAATAGTAAAACAGACCCCCAGCTAGTGACCCCCGTTTTGGAAACTGCACCCCTCAAGCCATTTTGTTTTTAAGCGGTATAGTGAGCATTTTGACCCCACAGTATTTTTTATTTTTTTTTTGTATTAGAAATGATTGCTCAGTGGATGGTGCAAAGTGAAAATTGCAATTTTCCACAGGTATATGCCATTTTAGTGCACAATATGTTTTGCCCAGTTCGTGCCATTGAAGACAAATACCTCAAACTTAAGCAGCTTCTCCCGGTATGTCGATGCCATATATGTGGGCGTAAATGGCTGTTTGGGCACACTGTAGGGCTCAGAAGAGAGGGAGCGCCATTTGGCTTTTGGAGTGCAGATTTTGCTTAGTGATAATAGTTCTGTTTGGGTTATTGCTGATATTTTAAATTTTTTAATCCGATTTATTTACAGATTTTCAAGTACAAAAGAAAAGAACAGATACATACAAATCAATATATACTAAGTAATTACAGTATTGAACTAGTTCGATTATTCAAAATAATAGTATAAACAATGCAGCACACAAATCAGCACATAAGAGTAAATTGTTATCTTGGCAGCATGAGAAAATTCAATATCAATTATCAGAAGTAGGTAGAAAAAAAATGAGGTAAGAATACCCAAATAATAAAAATAACATAAGTTAGAAAGAAATTAAGAATGAAAGAGAGAAAGAAGGGGGTAAAGAAATGGAGAAGGGAACCGAAATGGGGGAAGCCATCCCAATATCAGACGTAAGTCACATCTATAATGTCCACGTACGTGTCAGAGGACCAATAAGGTTAATTTCAACCTAACCAAGTAGCTAAATGTGGGCCCGATTTAATGGAAGACCAGGCATGCTATAGGAGCATAATTCGAGCGGAGTGATCTCCATCTTCCGCCATCAATGTTTCCATTCTCTGTAGAAGATCCATCTCCACAACCCTTTCTTTTATTGTGGGGGGCTCAGTGGACTTCCAATGCCTGGGGATGACAGTTCGAGCCGCTGTCAGGGACCAGGAATCAGGGATAAGAGAGAAATCTGTGGAGTGGGCACCATAGGAGATCTCTCAACCAAGGCATAAATATCAAATGCAGTTTTCCAGAAAGTCTGAAGGACCGTGCATGACCACCAGATATATAGAATCGTTCCGGTCTCCATGCTGCAACGCCAACAAATATCAGACACATCAGGATACATTTTGTGTAGGATCAGAGGGCATCGCTACCACCTAGTCAGAATCTTGAAATTCTTTTCCTGAGCATGACATGCCATAGGCATTTTATGTGTCAACAGAAAAATACGACCCCAGTCCGCAGTCGTCAAACTAACCCCTAGTTCACGTTCCTAGACACTAATGTATGCAGGAGTTTGACCCGCCGAGGCCTCCAATAGGAGGGAGTATATTGTAGATATGACGCAACATGGAGCTGTCGATTGTAGCAATATGGATTCAAAGGTGGTATTTGTGGACAGTTGAAGCCCCCCTGGTAGGGCAGATAGGAAGAATGCTGTTAGCTGAGCATATTCAAACCATGAAAAGGAGTCCTCCCAGGGCAGATCCCCCGCATCTCAGAAACGGAGGGTAGCCGTCTATCATCCGATAAGACCTGGCCTAATCGACGGTCGTCAGAGGAGGACCATACCAAGAAATTAGTTTTGTGTACAGCTCGTGGAAATTCCGGGTCGTCGAAAAGTGGGCTAAGAAGCCCAGGTCTACGCGATAGGCCCTTTCGAGCTAGAAGTCTATCCCAAAGAATGAGGACATGTTGGGGAAGTATTGGGAAAGTGGAAAGGGCCAGTCTACAATCTGTCAGAATCCAAGGTAATTGCGGTAATGGTCCGTTCTATTGAGACCCATTGTTTGTTCGATCTATTGTGAAACCAGTCTACAATTCGCATAAGAATAGTGGCCTGATGGTATAAAAGGATATCGGGAAGTCCCGCTCCCCCCTTCAATTTTGGACAAGACAAAACTTTCTTGTTGAGGCGTGGCCTCATATTGCCCCAAACAAATCTACTTAAGGCCCCTTGAACACTCTTAAAGAATGTCACTGGAATAAGAACAGGAACCGCCTGGAACAGGAATAAGAAGCGTGGTACTATATCCATTTTGATGACATTCATGCGACCGAACCAGAAAAGATGGCTGCGGTCATAGGAGTGTAGGTTCTTAAGGGTACGTTGACGTAGCGGGGGGAAATTTAGGGAATAGAAATCCGCTTCTCGTGATTGCCATTTGATTGAGAAGGATGATTTTAGGTTGTCTATTGGTACAATAGGTAAAGAAATGTTTAGGGCTTGTTTTTCTATAATTTACTTTAAAATTGCTCACTTGACCAAACCTCTCAAACTCCCATACGAGAACCGGAAAGGAAATAGAAGGGTTCGTAACAAAAAGAGTAAGAGGTCATCAGCGTATAGAGCCAGTTTATGATGTGTCTGTCCCATTCTAATCCCAGAAACATCTGGAGAATTACGTATTGCTGTTCTAGATGTTCCATCGTAATAACATAAAGCAGCGGAGATAGGGGACAACCCTGTCTGGTACCGTTTGCTATTGATAAGGAGGGAGAGAGCACACCATTAACCCTTACCCTAGCCGTAGGCTTCTGATATAGAGAAAGTATCCGTTCTAATATTTTGGGGCCAATCCCCAACTGACAAAGGGCAGAACGCAAGAACTCCCAGTGAACATGATCAAAAGCCTTCTCTATGTCTACTGATACCAAATACGTGGAGATCGATATTTTCCTGACATAAGATAAGATGGTCTTATTAGTGTGGTCTCGGGCCTCTCTACGTAGAACAAATCCTGCCTGATCAGAGTGTATAACCCGCAGAAGGAGAGGAGCTAACCTATTAGCTATAGCTTTTGAATAACATTTAACGTCCACATTTATCAATGAAATTAGTTGGAAGTTCGAACAAATAGAAGGATCTTTCCACGGCTTTGGGATGACAATGATAGTTGCCGTCAGAGTTTGTGGAGTGACAAGGGTCAAGGAAGATAAGGAGTAAAAGACCCTGCTCATAAATGGAAGGAGCGGAGTGAGAAAGGCCTTGTAGAAAGATGACGGGAATACATCTGGACCTGGGCTTTTACCAGCTGGAGAAGACTTAATAACTACATCTACTTCTGATTCCGAGAATTCCTCACTCAAGGAAGAGGTCTCGGTTGCATCTAAGGTCGGCAAGGCTGTGTCAGAAACATAGGAGTCTATTTTATGCTGGAGGTTAGGTGGTGACATATTTGCCAAGGGGCCACTAATATTGTATAGGGAATGATAGTATTCTCTAAAGATATTAATCTCCTCAGATTTATGTCTTGGTTCTCCAGATATGGTTTTGATCAAGGGGAATGATTGAGGAACTCTTGGATGAAGCGTCCGAGCTAGAGCTTTACCACATTTATTGGAATGTTCATATGAGTAGCGGCAACAGCGATCGAGATAAGAAGCATGTGCCTGATGAAGTAGATCCCTCAGTGAGTTTCAATCAACTCTACTAATGTCTGGGAGAGTTGGGTCTGCTTATGTTTTAATTTTAGGTCACGTATTTGAGACAGTAGACGTTTAATTATAAAGGCTTTTTCTTTTTTCATTCTTGCTCCCTGTTGTATAAAAGTGCCCCATATAACGCTCTTTAAATCTTCCCATTGAACTGGGAGAGGAGTAGTGTCTGAGACATGATGATCAAGAAAGTCAGCAATGGAGCGCTCGATAGCCACCTGACAAACTGAATCCCTTAAGAGATTCGGATTCAACCTCCACTGCCATTCTCTTGATATTGTGTCTGGGAGAATAACGGAAAGACAGGCGCATGATCTGCCCAGATCATTGTGCCAATCTGGGACTCCGGGTTCCACGAGAGTAAATAATGGCTAATGAAGAACAAGTCAATTCTACTGTACATGTCATGAACAGGGGAATAAAAGGTATAATCTCTCCCCTGAGGATTAAGAATTCTCCAAACATCCACCAGCTGCAAAGAAAAAAAGCTTAGTTTTAAGTGCAAGCAATTGAGAGATGGCAACGGAGGACCTGCCCGAGGAGGAGTCCAACGCCCGATCCATAGTAAAATTAAAATCCCCTGCGGTAATCAGAAAGCCTTCAGCAAATTCAGAATAACTCCTGAAAAAATGCGCTTGATTTTAATTAGGTAAGTAAAAATTGGCAACAGTGTATAGCTTCCCAGCAATACAGAGCTTCAAAAATAGAAAGCGTCCCTGAGGATCATATTGCGTTACTACAATGGAGACCGGGAGGGATTTATGGATTGCAATGCTCACGCCTCTAGACTTTGAATCTGGGTTAGTACTATGAAACCACTGTGTAAAATATCTATGCTTCATGGCCGGAACATAGTCTGCCCTGAAGTGGGTCTCCTGTAGGAGTAGAATGTGAACGCGTTTCTTTTGCATATGGCACAGAACCGGAGAGCGTTTCTCCGGTGTATTAAAACCACGCACGTCCAATGAACAAAGTTTCAAGGAGGGGAGGGAGGCGAATAGGAAAAAGAAAGACTAGAAATAGAATTACTAAGTTCAGGGGAAAAAGAAAAAACTATGTCTAGGGTTTGTATGAACACGTCCTAAATGTGGGGTCGATTGGACAATGGAAGAGGGATAATCCTAACCTACTTCCTTATGCCGATATCAATTCAAGAGTAACAAAAATCGCATAAAATTCAAAGAATATCAAAAGGAGGTTCAAGAGACCTTGTTCCCAAAATAATTAGGAGCTAAGACAGTCAGTATCTTGCGAGAATTATGAAAGTATTAAAAAGTAAGGCATGCAATATATCCATTTCAAACATTTAGAAGAGCGAACATACATAGCCCGTAACCTCCTCCCCAAAAGAGCTATCAATCCACATACTTCTCCATGATATGGGTTAAAAGGGAACAAGGCAGGATCAGTGTTTCTATAAGCCACCCAGCAAAAATAGACTGCTTGGTAAACTTTTAAAAAAGGGGGATTAATCTTACAGTGTTACCTTCCACTCAAATGTGTGTATATATAGCTTTTTTTTATGTGAACATACGTAACTCCGCAGAGTGGATGGACATGACAAGGACCTGCACTTTAGCAGAATATCAGCAGTATGTGCACCTTAGAGATATATCTCATACGTAGCATGTCAAGGAAATAATAAGTATACTTGGTTGGCACTATAAAGGGGGGGGGGGGACAAGAGATAAAGCATGAGTCTCCGTTCTCGTTGATTTAAAGTTAACACCTGTTGAGAGATGGTATGAACAGTTCCCATAATAAGATTAAGGACATCATGTTAATAGATGCATAGAACAATTCCAAGGGATGTGTCATAATAAGGTCACTTCGCATACCCTAGAAAAGGGGAACGTAGGAATATAACATGTAAATGACTCATATAAAATACAACTTAGGCCCTATTGTGTAGGTAGGAAGAGAGAAAAATTGACAACCCTCTCCACATACACATAACTTAATATATGTATCTCCATATTTCTACTGCCCTGCTGATGTAAAATACGTTAAGCAAGAAAATAGACACTATATACATTCAGCAATATGACTAAGTAGTTAAAAAAGAGCAACCTTCAGCGAAATATAAAGTCAGATGGTATGTTGATGGACAACGACTCACATATGGGCAGCCAATACGGAGTACACTGCAACAGCTCCTTTAACCATAGGCAAAAGAAAGTAGGTAAGTGAAGCCCCCTTGCTCAGGTAGCAGGGTGAAGTCAGCAATCATGCAAGGTTACGGTTCCAAAGATTTAGGATCTACAACTATATGGATCTGAGGTCACCTACGTCCAGGGAGGATCGGTGAGCACCAGTTCGCTGGTTCCTTCTAAACATCCTTTGCGGTAGTGGCGGGAAGAAAGACCAATCTAAGATGGATATAGATAGATAGATCCAAGGCAGCAGAAAAGTCTGGTATTTCTTCTGGAGAGTAAATGGAGTAGCCCCATCTAGCTTGAAACTGAAACGGGTATCCCCATGAGTAAGGAATATCTTTTTCCTTGAGTGCTAGAAGTAGGGGTATCAATGCTCTCCGTTTAACCAATGTAGTACGAGAACCTACTTTTCCCTTCAATTTGTCCCATTTTACATTGCTTGTTTTCATATTATTATCGTGTTTTTCTCCTTTATCTTTTTCCCTTTGTTTCCATGTCTCGTATCAGATTGTGGCGTTTTGACCCTCTTTTGGTACTATCTTTGATATTGGTTGCCATGTATAAGGCCATTCCTGGATGCAAATTTTCGGAATATCCATGACTTTACAGAAGGTCTCAATGTCCTCAGGTGTTCTAATTACATGCAATGTCCCCTCTCGTCTCACTTGTATTTGGAACGGGTGTGCCCAAGAATATAAAATGTCCTTTCCTCGTAATTCATCTAACAAAGGTTTTAGTGCTTTTCTCTTTAAAAGGGTCGTTCTGGACAGGTCTGCCAGAAGTTGAATATATGTGCCATCTAAGTCCAACTCCCCCTTTTCTCTTGCTTTCCGGATAATTGTCTC